>NW_009693493.1:293-5101 GCF_000703405.1 Apaloderma vittatum
GAAGGTGGGGTGCTCCTGGCAGCCCTGGGACGTCTCTGCAGAAGATGAGGGAGGAAAATCCTTCCAATTAGGCTCTTTCTAAGCCTGATAAATTTTCCTTGGGGAAAAAAAAAAAAAGTGAGCTTTATCCCATAGAAATGAAATCTTTGTATCGCCACATTCCAAAAAAAACCACCCCAAAACCCAACATCCCTCAAAAACAAACCCATGGAGCATGGTTTTATGGGTTTGCATTGAAGAACCGAGTTTGGCTTTTAGATCAGGAAGTGATAAGGAGCACAGCTGGTTTTGCTTTGTTAGTTAATTCTAGATAATGTCTCTAGAGGAATTATATAAATGTTCTGTGTTTCTTTGGGGAGATGATGTTGCACAAGAGGTGAATTCTCCAAACAGTTTGAATATTGAGACAAAGCCTAATTCAGATTTTACTCGTCTGTAACTCTGTAGTGAGCACAAATGTATTTTTAAGGGATGCTTTGTGAAGGATGCCGGTATTTGCTGCTTACTAGCATTGTGGCAGCTTCACATAGATTCAGCTTTACTACTAACTCTGAGCAAGGAGTGTGAGGCTAAGATACTACACAATGTTTGCCATAATGCTAGTCGGAATGCTGCATGCTTTGAGGTACCTGACGGGTGGATCGTGTTAGAATGTTGACAGAGTAAGCTCAGCGTGTCTGGGGCATCTGTCTTTTAGCATCAACGTAGAGGTCAAACATGGTGAGGTGTGACCTTTCGTTGGTGATTTTATTATCCCTTACAGAGAAACTGTAGCTAATTTGTTTAACCTGTTTAATGAGGTTGTGATTGAGAATTAGCCATTTTAGTCAGCCTTTTTTCTTCAAAAAGTAGGTTATGCTAGAATTGTTGCTTTGGGTTTTTTATAATTCATTTTGTCCTTGCTTGCAGATTTTATTTTCTGTAGTATGTTAGTTTCAGCCCCTGAGTGTGCAATTCTTATTCTTCTGTAGGTCTGAGCAGCCTCGTATAACCAAAGATGTAATTTGTTTTCATGCTGAAGACTTCTTAGAGGTAGTTCAGCGAATGCAATTAGATTTGCATGAGCCTCCACTCTCACAGGTAAGTGTGCTGTGACCTGTTCACCAGGTGTCCCTCAAGTCCTAAATCAGAGTTTTCATCTTTTTTTTTTTTTTCTTCCTTCTTTCCCCCTCCATTTTCTCTCCAGTGTGTCCAGTGGGTTGATGATGCAAAACTTAATCAGCTGCGAAGGGAAGGCATTCGATATGCCCGAATTCAGTTATTCGATAATGACATTTATTTCATCCCAAGGAATGTTGTGCACCAGTTCAAAACAGTTTCAGCTGTGTGCAGTTTGGCTTGGCACGTCCGGCTCAAGCTGTACCATTCAGAGGAAGAACTTTCTCAAAACACAAGTACTGTTGAAGCAGGGACCTCTGCAGACCCCCAGTCTTCGGTTATTGGACTTGAGACTGACAGCAGAATTTGTACGACGAGCAAAAATACCTCCGAAGACACCAAATTTTCAGATGCTCTGCAGACCAAGTATCTGCAGCAGGAGTTTATGCCAATAAAGCACGAACCTATGGCATCTCACCGAATAAAGGAAGAGCCCATGAATGTTGATCTTGCTGAAAAGACAGTGGCACCCAGCGACGCTGGGGGACAGAATGTTCAGACTAAGTCGGATCACATTGAATTGACGGCGTTTAAGTTGGAAATGGATTCTAAATTTGAACCTGGCAACAAGGACTTACAAGGCAAGTTATGCCCCGGTGGTCACGTACATCCAGATGACACAAGACAACATAGTTCATCATATCCAAAACTGCATGGACAAAGAGAGGATGATTTTTTGTGCTAAATTTGTATATATGGTTTTAAATTCCTTTTTAAACTTAATGATGTAATAATGTAAAGATTCATAAATTCTGTGAGGCAAGTTTGTGACTTGTCTTCGCATCTGTTACAGAAAATAGTTATGTAGCTTTGTAACATTCCTCAGTGCCTGTCCATAACTGTGAAGTATCAAAGCACTTAGGGCCAGATGCACTGTAAACACTGCAGGTTTAACATAAAGAAGTCTTTAAATAATTTTGAGTTGTAGGTTTTAGAATAGAGCTGACATTTAACATATATATTTTTTGTAAGATGAGCCAGAATTCTTTTTGACAATTCCAGGCTTTTCCATAGAGCTTATTTATACCAATTTTTTCATTTTAAATGTGTCAGCACTGTAGTGTAAATATCTTTTTTAAAAATCTTTTTAGTGTGATTTATACTGAAATGTGAGCCGCTTAATAAAGGTTCATAATAACAGATTGGTTTTATTTTTGGGTCTGCAAAAAATAATTCAGTTAAGCTGCCTCTCTAAATGGTTCTGTTTCTACCTGCACTAATGCATAGGATGCCCTTAGGCCATCATGGGGTGAGGAGCTGTAGCAAACTGAGGTAGCGCGGAGGCTTTCTTCGCAAATGGAGAGGAGTCAGAATGCAAAATCACTCCTCCCTTCACAGGATTCCTTACAGCTCCTCGTGAAAGGCACTCCCCAGACTCCTGCTGTCAGGTGTTAACGTGGAACAGAGAGGCAAACCTTCCCCTGTTTGGAGACAGCCTGGATGCCCAGCGGGCTCCGGGAGAGCAACCAGGAACTGTGTGTGAGTCTCTAAACGAGCTGGTGCGAGGGAGGAAGGTCCCTTCTCTGTTTGCCTCTTCCCTTGGCTAAGCCACAGTTCAGACAGTTCAATTTCACATTAGAAAAAGAAAACAACACCCCCCTCTCACCCAATAAGTTATATGCCTAAAATTAAAACAAAGAATGTTTGAGTGGTTAGTTATCAAGCTATAAAGGCCTCAGCTTTAGCAGTGACCTGTAATTCACAGAGACACGTTTGGATTTGACTTGCTCCCTATACTGATAGCGCCAGGCAATAAAGATAGCTGCTGCTGTGTCTTGTAGGAAGATTCCTCCTAAGTCCCAGGTTGGAAGCAAGGCTTGTTTCGTTAATAAAACAACAGTGGCATCAAAGTTAACTGTTCCCTTCTCTCCCCACCTATGGGACACCTGAATTCTCTTAAGCCATGTTCTGAGGGGAGAGGATGTCAAGGCTAGCTAGCATCTGGTGTGGTAATGGCAAAAACTCGGTCATTTAACTTATTGAATTCTTTGTGTAACGTATTACTGTGTAGTTTAAACACATCTAAATGTATTTCTTTTCCAGGTAGCTAATTGCCCTATAGCCTGTCCTGAAATTTAGTGTTTAAAACTTAAGATCCTAGGCCTGCTGTTATTTTCCAAGTACTCTGTATCCCTGGTTTTTTTTTTTCCCCCCTGTTATAACTTTCTGAAAGTTGTACAACCTTACATGATGCCCAGTTTATAACCTTTGAGGCACTTAGTGATCACTTTGACTTCATGTGTAGCAATAGAGGAATGGGATTTCCAGGTGACGTCTAATTCAACTACCTGAGGCCCTTTTGTTGCAAATGTTTTCTTCCTTATAGGTTGTTAAAATTCAAAATGTTACTGTGTACTTGTGCCTGGCACTCAGATCAGCCATTTAATAGATGAGTGTCCTGATTTAAATCGGAAATAGGTCTGTCAAGGAATTATTAATTAAATCAATATTTGAATTGCTAAACATTAGTCCTACATAGCCATAATTACGTATTAGAGAAGCAATAGCAATGTGAATCTCTTGGATATGGCTAATATGTCCTTAAGTCGTACTGCTCTTTTCTTTAATGCTGGCTAAGAGATTGCTACCAGTTTTGCAGCCTCAGGGATCTTGCTTTCCCCTCATGCTGTGAGCAAATGATTCATGTCTGATGTGGTAAGTTATTACTGTAACCAATTCTGATTTGAAAAATTAATGGGTTCATGTAAGAATTTGAGCTTTCCTGATAGAAATGTGATCTCAGCTCCCTTTGTGTTTTCTGGGTTATCTGGAAGCTTCCAACCGTAATCTCTTTGGCCCTATGGACACCCATAAACAGTGATGTAGCCTTCCAAAGCTCTCTCTGACAGCCCTTGGAGAATGGTGAAGGAGAAGAGCTGCAGGTTTTAGTTTGCACCAAACATGCAGCTTTCCAGGTGGGTTAGCAGAAGCCTCCACCTTGATCAAAACCAGCTTTGCCAGATACTGCTTTTTTGTTGTTTAAAAAAAACCAACCAAACAAACCCCCCTGCCCAAACTATTTCGTTTACTTTAAAAAATAATCATCTTATTTGCGTGCTGATGATCCGTATGCTGATAGTTCATTCTGGTTCAAGTATTTTTATTTTTTGTTAAAAAAAAATCTGTTCAGATTTCACTGAAGTGTATACATTCCTCTTGACAGTGGACTACTTTCTGCATCATAGGCCTTGTCCAGACTGAAAAACAAAGTCTTTGAAAATTTTCACAACAATTTCACAAACATGACTTTACTCTTCAGAGTAGAAAGTAATTTCTGTCTGAAGCCCTGCTCAGTGGTCTTGGCTGATACAGCCTCAAACTTCTGCTCAGGTGCATCTTGGTTCCGAAATTTTGCTTCTAAACTGCCTAAATCTTCAGCCCACTTTTTTTTTTTTTTTTTTTTTTAATTACTTTCAGAGGTAAAGAACCAAGTGGCAATTTTTGCAATTTTTATGCATCCTGTATTTTGAGACAGACTACACTTTTGTCTTTAGACAGAATTCCTTGCAGACAGACTATGAACAATACCAGGATTACCAAGGCTATCCGAACTCCCTTTGTATTCAAAGATGTACACGGTCTCTGTTGACCGGCTGCATTAGTGTATGCTTCTTGTTTGCCTTTTTTTAAAAAAAAAAAAAAAAAAAAAA
>NW_009693493.1:5229-14125 GCF_000703405.1 Apaloderma vittatum
CCCTCCTTCCTGCCGCGTACAACTTCATATACAGACTTGTGCTCCAGCAATAAATCTCTCATGCCTTCTGATGTACTGAAACTAGTCTTTGCTTATTGGTTTTTCCTACCCTCTCCCTGGATTTCAGTTTTAGGTAAACCTTTCTGTTATTTCAGCTGAAATCTCCAGTGTATTAGCTGTCTTTTTTGGCCCTTGTTCTTCTGCAGATTGGAAAAAAAATCTGCTCAAGGCCTATTGCCTGTCCTGCACTGGTATCGACACCCATGTGTTTGCAGTGGCGTTCCCGTTAATGACATGATATGCAGAAATTTAGATGTGTTTTCCTAGATACTGGTACCATATTTGTGGGTAGCGAAGAATTGCATTATAACTGTGACTACCAATAGCTCTTTTTTGACTTTTATTTCTTAAAGTTACTCAATCTCTTGCATTTCACTGGCAACTGACTTCATGTGTTAGTACAAGTGTTCCTCAGTGTTGTGTCATCCCCCAGCCCTCCAAATGCTTGCGAATTGATTGACTCTGAAGCAGCATTTCCATTACAGGTACTGCAGGCATGCAAATTTTCCCTTCCTTGTTACTATAGTGAAAATTTTAATACTTCTTTAGCTGAAATATTAATTCTGTCTAGTATTAGAATAAAATATTATTTCATAGGGTGACGATTTAAGTATTCATCTGTGAAAACTCCTTGGTGATAAAAAAAAATTGATTTTTAAGCGGATATACATGTGCACAGTAAATAAGTTGGCGTTGCAAATGATGTAGGAAATGGAAACCTAAAATAGTAGAATGCTGTGAAACAGATCTGAATATTACAGATTTGGAAAATTGAAGAAGTCTTCCAAGAAACACAGGACTGGTATTTATTGATCCAAATGACTGTTTTCTGATATCTGCATGTGAATAAGGATGGTGAATTGATTTAAATAAATCCATGTTTTCTCTGTGCTTATTGGCAAAATAAACTGTTGTGAGATAGTAGACCATGACCTGACCCTACTGGGATGAAAACTGTACTGGTTCTCAGCAAGAGATAAAAGAGCTTTGTGGGCTTCTTGAGTGTAATTTTACTCATTTTTCTTTCAGTGGTCAGATATGTAGAGACTCGTGTCTTTAGGCAGACCGGCACCTGTTACCGTACTGTGAATGTAAAACGAGCTGTAAAAGGAAAGGAGGAATTTTCACTGCCCTGTGCTGCGCTGTGAATGACCCTGCTGAGAATGTTGGTTTGCTTGGATTGTGAGTCACTGTGTTCAGCTGGTGTGTTCCTACTCTCTTTTAAACAGATGACATGCACTTTAAAAACTGTATAATAGGCGATACTGATATTTTGTGCAGACCCCACTGAATTTGCAGCATACATAGGAAAATTTGGGGACCTTTGATTCCTACCAGTTGCTTCTTTCATTTTTCTTAGAAATGCAGATTATTTTGTATTCTGTTGGGAAGCAGTGATTAATGTCGCTATCTAGGTTGCCGTTTCCAGTAGAATCATCAGGGATACTGACTTTTGCAAATTTCATGTATATTATTCTAACCTCTGTTTCTCTCTGTGCTATGATGCTAATAGTTCCTCTGCTTTGGAGCCGTGCTGTACTTGAGTGTCAGCTAAACATTGATCTTCTCATGTTCTGGTCATGCTGATAGATGAGCCTACTAATGAGGGCATTAGTCCTAAATTGTCCTTTAATATTTGGTGTACAGTTATGATACAAACGTTAATTAAAACAGCAGTTTAAACTTCTATTTTTATCAAGTTTGATTTTTCAATAACTGTTGCGATATTCCAATTTTCTTTTACCAATTAATTTCCAGTCCACCTGCATGAAAGTGCAGTGTCTGGAGCACTCAGGCCTGTGTTTTAAGGACTGCTTTTTAAGGCAGTTTTTTTTATCTGGTTGTATGGAGACTAAATAGGGCAATTAGCTGAAAAAGCTATTCCCTAAGTGACTCAAGAAGAAAACCTTGAGAATTGGACCTGTATATGGGAGACTAACGTAATGTGTAGTCTGCCAAAGTTACATCCGAAGTGTGCTGTGACACTGGGTGCTTGCCTGTCGATGCAACTGAGAGCTTCTGTTAATCTCAGAAATGAAATTTTTAGGCTAAAACCCATCTGTTAGTACTTATTACTTCATAAACTTCGAAAGGAACACTGGGATAAACTAACACGGATAAACTAACACAGATAAACTCAGCTTGGGTTCTCATTTCTTCCCTGTTTCTTGCTCTTACACTGTTGATTTCTGCTGTATGAAGACTGTTCTTCCCTTTGCCTGGTTGTGACATTGGTTTGGTTAGGCAGACCGAAGGAAAGAACGTTTCTGAGTTGCAGATTTTTCCACTTTTTTTCAAACTTCAGTACAAAGAGAAGATGTTGAATTGGACAGTACTCTAGTGGTCCAAGTGCAGCAATTCACAGAATCACAATGTTAGAGGTTGGAAGAAGTGACCTCGAAAGGTGATCTAGTCCAGAGCAGGATCACCCAGAGTAGGTCACACAGAAATGCATCCAGGCGGGTTTTGAATGTCTCCAGAGACGGAGACTCCACAACCTCCCTGGGCAGCCTGTGCCAGGGCTCTTGTCACCCTCACAGTGAAAAAGCTTTTCCTAACATTTCTGTGGAACCTCCTATGCTCAGCTTGCACCCGTTGCCCCTTGTGCTGTCATTGGACGTCACTGAAAAGAGCCTGGCTCCGTCCTCCTGACACTCCTCCTTGACGTATTTATAAACATTAATGAGGTCACCCCTCAGCCTCCTCTTCTCCAAGCTAAAGAGACCCAGCTCCTTCAGCCTTTCCTCAGAAGGGAGATCCCTCCATCATCTTTGTGGCTCTGTGCTGGACTCTTTCAAGCAGATTCCTTAACATTCCCTTAGTCCACAAAGTCTGATGCTTTTCAGCAGCAAGCTGATGCCCAAAGCCTTTCCGTGTCTGAGAGGCTCATGTGGGAGACAACTCCATGCAGATCTTACAACAGTGAAGATACAATGAAAAGGTGCGCTCTTTTTTCTGACTTAGTGTAGGGGTTTTTTACCTCAGTCTTAATTTAATGAAAGTGTGATGTGTTACATGACGGTGCTAAGCATTCTGTCCTAATAAATTCAGACAACTTATTTCTGAGAATGCAGTTACTCAGGAGCTTTATTACTGCAATGTTATTTGTTCCCAAAATACAGTAGTGTTAAAATATCGTTAGAATTCTGAGTTTCTGGGAGTCTCATAAATTTCACTTCCATCAATACCTTTGTGGCACTCAATTTCTTAAACTGGGCAAATGTGAAAATTGCCATGAGGTTACGCTCAGATTTTCAGTACTGTTACGCACATACGTCAGAAAAGAATGCTGCTGTTTAACTCAGTCCTGTGCTGGCTTATTTTTTCATGCCGTCACCCGTGCGTGTTGGGTCCGTATTCTTAGAGCATTTGGGTTAAAGTTTCTGAAGGTGGGGATGTGTGTCTCGTAAGTGAGTATAAAAAGAACAGAGAACTGGATACTAGTCTGAAATGGTGACAAATCAAGAAAAGCAGCATGAATAGGTAATTGAAAATTTTAGTCATGACCTTTTACACATGTGCATTGAGTATTTCCCTTAACCAGACAAAAGAAGATACTTGCCTACAATGCATGAGTGTTCAAGCTTGTGTAAATGACTTCAAGAGAAGTAAATGATGTAGAATACATATATCTCCATATACAATATGCATAAATATAGATAATGGGTTATCGTATTTGGATGATATATATATATTATAAATACTTCCAGTTTCACTTCAGAACAGCAAGCTTTGGAATTGCATTTTAAAGCAAAGCTGCTGAAGGCAAAGTTCTCCCCTCTCCGCACCCTGCATCAGCTGCCGCAGGTAAGCGTGCCAGGCACCGCCAGCGCTGCCCCCTTGGGCCCTCATCTCCTTGTGCCCATCTCACAAATCGGCATGAGCCCTCTCGGCACCACCTGCCCCTTCTCCCTGCCAGCTTCATCAGATCTGCTTCTCACCCATTCTGTTTCATGAAGATCAGTTGATCAGTCTCCAAATGTAACTGTGAGGAGATTCGTTCTGTTCCAAGGCTGTGAGCAGTGCCTTTGAGAACAGGGTAATTAGTGTGCTTTTATCCTAAATCCTTTTGAATTAAGTTCTGATATCAAAAAAAAAAAAGCACGACTGCATGTACAAAGGTATCAGCACTGCTAAGGTCTGTTAAATCCGGTACGAAGTACTAAGTCAAGGGATATTCCTCTTAGCAGAGTGTATCTGTAAGGACTAGGAACTTGGAAGCAAAGTTGAGCGCTTCCAAATGCCTGAGTCCTAAAACCACTTTGTGCAAAAGGAGATGAATTTGTGCGTGACTTCTGTAGGACACCAGAAAGAAACATCTCCCTCAGCATTCTAAGTCACTGTCATTTATTCCAAGGTTTGTAAACATTCACAAAAACAAAAAAGGGGAAAAAAAGAAAAAAGGCCAACCCCACAACTGAAACACTGAAATTGTTGATCTTTTTCTATTGAATTAGAGACAGCAATTAAAAGGAGATTTAGAACAACTGTGTTCAATTCTAGTTAATTGGAGATGCCAAACTTTCAGATAATTGTTACATCTGTGGAATAGAAGGGGTTTATTACAGGGTCACAGTCACCAACTGTGGCCTATCTTGCTAATAATACACCCCATTCTAATGAGGCTTGTTCTTATTCTTCCATCATTTGTTGTGTTAAGTTATAATGATCTGTTAACATCAGCAGCTTGAGTGAGGAAAGCTGCTCTGCTCTTCTGAGCACTATGAGGGATTTTTTGGCATTGTGTGAACAAGGCTTTTTTGCTTTTTATGCTGTGATAATCACGAGATGCAGAAAGACTACAGGTACTCGTAACATTACAGCTATGAGTAGGCGTGTGTGTATGTATGTCTTAAGTGCTTAAATGTGTGTTACGTATTTGCATCAAAGTTTAAGTGGTTCATCGAGGTTGACCTTAATTGGAGGTAGGTCTTTCAACACTTCATAAATTCTTAAAGCACCCAATAAAAATGCCATGAGGTCTAGCTTGCCTACCATGGGACATACTTGCAGTATCGCATCCTAGGAAGCTCAGTGACCCCAATTTCCATTTGACAAAACTGAAGAACTGCTTAAGAGACCTCAGCTGGACATTGTCCATACCTTCTACCTCTACACACACATACTTCCACACAGCACATACATGTGCGTGCTCGCTCTCGCGTTCCCTACATCCAGCAGGCTCATGAGCCTGTACTGCGATGAAGACTCTCCCCGGAAGTGCCCTTTTAACCTGAAAAATCACTAGAACAGTTTACGTCAACCAAATACTTTTATTTACAAGAGCATATGTGACAGTTCTAAAATAAAAAAAAAAAAAAATTGAACGTCTACTTTCAGTCTTCAGCCTTATTTAGCTTAAGTCTCCAGCTTGACTGACTTCCTGTTTGGCATTCTAATGTGGAGACTGAGTTTGTGGCAAAACTAGAATAATCCAGTAATTTGGTACCAAGTTCACCGTTGAAAACCACGTAATATAGTTCAGTCTCTTCGTACATAGAAGATATTATATCCAAGTTCAACCATACCCCCAATAAGCAAGGCCCACAGAGGGATAAATACATAGGCTAGTTTCATCGTAGTAAATCGCTGCAGTTTAGCACAGAGGGCAAGGCAGAAGGCTAATTTAAGGAGCATGGCAATGAGATACCAGGTTTTTTTCTTGATGTTTTGTGAGCCATTGCGAGGGTCGAAGCCAGACTTGCAACGTCCAGCCATTTTGACAATTAACATAACTAGAAGAATAGTATCAAATATCCAGACTGGAATAAAAATGAGGAACCAGTTCCACGGTGCTTTCTCATCCAACTTTAGCACTAGCATGATGAGGAAGAGTAATGTAAAAAGCCATGTCAGTAGTACTCTTTGCGCCAGGGACATTCTCATTTAAACAGCTTTGAGAGGAAGTCTTTCACTGTCAGCAACAACCTAGCAAAACAAGAGAGGGAGGGGAGGCATCAAAAGATGGCACTACACAACCAGGAGGCGTATTTCTTAAAGGAGACTAATTCCTTGTTCTTGCTCTCCCATCCCTTCTGTCCTCACCTCCTTACGGCACTTGGGAGCATTTCTTCTGTAGCTACTGGTCTCAGCAAAGCGCTCTGTCTCAGTTCTGTCCACCACTCAATTTAAGTGCCTTTAGTTGCCTGCATGAACTGCCTTAATCTAAATTTGTTCTGTGAAACAAGTTATGCTTTAATTTTATGCTAGCTGTCAAGCTCATTTAAGGATTTTTGTATGCTAAGAATATGTTTAGATCCATTTTCCTTCACTACTGAGGCACTCACAGTTAACACTTGAAAATAAACGTTAACAATTGTCTCTTTAAAACAAAATAATTGTAGTAAAATGTAAACCAACTAACAAGGACAAGTAACAAGCCATCTGAAAAATCCTGGAGTCTGCAGAGCTGTGGATGGAATGACCCAAACTGAAATAATTAAAAATATGTAAATTACTGAAAGTGAGATGATGTGTTCAGAAGCATCTAATCCTCACCGCCAGACCCTGTGAGGGATGGACAAGATCTCTGTCCCACTGGTGCCCCCGGCCCCAAGCTGCCCTGGCTCCTTTCTCTGGGTTATTACTGACGCTCGCAAGATCACCCGATTAAACTTAATGAACAAGCAGAAATCTGTTAGGACTTCTTTCTTTTTAACTTTTTTTTTTTTTTTGCAAGGTTAGCAAGTTGAACTGACTTTGTACTCAGATAAGCATCGGAACCAGAAAGAGGGAAGTAGAAGCTGCTGACTTAACTAGATGACCTGCTACATTAGAGCTGAGGGATAACGATTCTGTACACCATTAAAATTAGCCGACAGTTTAAAACTGCATCTTCTGATACACAGTTCAGCAGACCTACTTTTTTGTTCAGTCTGGGTTTGAAGTTTCAATTGATTTCATTTAGTTTCATTCTCTTAAGGAAGATCCAGTTTAGCCTGAAATTATCCAAACTGGAGCTACTGTCAGTGCATGTCCTTCCTTGTGTTAGGACTGATGCTTGTGTGGCCCAGAGCAGGCCAGGTCCTTGACCCGAACTAGGAAAAAATGAAAATAAAAAGTAAAAAAAGGAAATCTGTAGGTTGCTTTTTGCTGTCTCAGTTCTGCTCAGACCACCAAGGGTCTAGTGAAAGCCAGTTACCAGCAGGATGGAACTGAGACAACTCCCCCCGCCCCCGACTTAGGGAAGTGGGGAACCTTAGCAGTGACAATCAGCATAAGAGTTAATTGCTAAGTGGACAAAAAATTGGAGAAGGTTTAGATAACACTGCTCTCCTTGTTATAGAGACATACCTAAATCAGCTGCCAAGTGCAGAGGATTACAGAACAATTACTATGACCTGCCTAAAGTATCTCTAGTATTTTGAAAACAGTCCCAATATTCTCAAGTGCGTGTCTGCTGCTCAAGTGAAGAGAGTAGTGATCTGAAATGAAGTTTCAACATTCCTTTCGTGAGAATGTTTTCTAAAACAAGTTCTAGAAATCAATGCTACAGATACTGCAAGAATGAGAATCTCTTATTAGCAAACTAGAGAAAGTGGAAACCAAAGAAATGGACTGGAAACTCGAGTCTGAAGGGAAAAATGGAATTCAAGTCTGTTAGAAGTATCGGGTTATCAAGTACTCAGAGAAGGTGCTATCAACTGTCTCTGGAGGAAACAGAGAGCTACTGAAGATGTATTAGATGGGGCTACTCAGTTGGAAGGTTGCTCACCTGACGAAAAGATTTTCAGTTTTCCCAAGTGTTCAGAACCATTTTGTAACAATTTTAAAAAGCACAGGCAGAAAACTCAGCATGGGACGCTTTGCTGCCTTTCTTTAACCTAATTAAGAGATGTAACTGCAAGACTGGACAGGACTGCAAGGCTCCATTCAATTTCAGAGGCTTTTTCTGATGAAAACTCATGAAAATCCAAGTGCACGTTTGAGATCAAAGACCAAGTAAGGAAGATACCACATTTTAAAGACTGAAGGCAGGGGACAGAGCTGACATAATGACAAAAGGTTTGATTACATGGAGCACTTGACCATCTCTCGTTAGGAAAGAGATCACTGCCAGATTCTCAGCTAGAGGCCAGCTAGCACAATGAGATGCATAACACTGAAAAAAAGATGCAGATATGCTACAAGTCTGAACTAGCTCTTCTGTAAAAATGCTGAAGGAATGTGAAAGGCAGAGTATAAAAATAAGAGCTCGAGTCTTTATAGAACTCATGTAACTAGTAGAAAGTGAAAATCATCAGTAATGAGAAACACTATCTAAGCAGCAGTACTGACCTTACTGGGATGATCTATGTAATTAGAATATTATGACAGCTCATTATATCCTGTTCAGAAGGAAAAGAATAAAGAGAAGGGACACTTACACATGACATTCGTGACATTCAGCTCCGTACTAATGACAACATAGATCTATAAACTGAAATTTAAATCTTGACCATTGCCTAACAAAGTTCAGAAAATCGTATTATACTGAAACCAAATTAAATAGAATTCTGCCGTGGTTAAATGACATTTTAAAGCCAAATCAGTAAGTACGAATAATTTAACACCCAGAAAGAAATATTCCAGTAGCCCCATCTTAAAACCGCATTTAAACTAGGAATAGAAACACAAGTTTTCCTTGCACTTGGCTAATTCTCTGTTCAGGCAGCCTGTGCGAATGTAAAAGCTTCAACTCAAACTACAACATCCCCTGAACTGGGCGCTTGCCTCACCGGTTTTCAGCGAAGCAGAGACTCCCGAGGGCTGAATTTGGCCGAAAAAAAAGTTAAAAGTACCCATTCAGGAGCTATTGAGAGGAACAGAAGGAGGAAAGCGGCAGAGCAGCCGGGCG
>NW_009693494.1:0-255 GCF_000703405.1 Apaloderma vittatum
GTTCTTCACCCAGCATCTGCTCGCCCAACACCTCCCGGTCCCCCGAGCCGTCCGTGGAGGAGGCGTTGGGGTCGTGGGATAGGGAAGGCTTCCGGCTTTTCCTCTTTCTGGTAGAGGGCGAGTAGCCGGTGGAGGACAAAGTGTCCTGTTGGCTGGACCACGACATGGAGTCCTCACCCTGGGCCACCTGGCCACCCGTCGGGCCAGGGCAGAAGTCGGGTCCCTCCATGCTGCTGTAATCACCTGATTTGCTCT
>NW_009693494.1:272-655 GCF_000703405.1 Apaloderma vittatum
GGGGTGGTGGCACGCGGAGGGGGGCCCGCCGATGGGGTTGGGGGAATATTTGTGCCTCAAGCACGTTTTCATCTTGGGACTGGAACCCGACTGCTCGACGTAGACCAGTTGCCTGACGTACTCCTTGCCGGCGGGGCTGTACTCCAAGCTCATGAACCGGTCGGGACACTTCTGTTTGGTGAGCACCAACTGCTGGTAGGGCGAGTTGGAACCTTGCTTGGGCGACTGCAGGAAGGGGTGAGGTTTCCGGATGGGCGATTTCTGCGGCGAGCCGGCTTTGTAGCTCCCGCTGGCTTCGTACTGCATGTCCACGGGGGGTTCGTCGTAGATGGGAGCCTGGTACTCCATGGGGGGTTCCTCATAGAGGGGGGGCTCGTAGGCGT
>NW_009693495.1:0-6534 GCF_000703405.1 Apaloderma vittatum
TCTTGGTCACTCGCAGAATTTCGACTTGCATATTAAAAAAAAAAAAAAAAAGACAATTCTGTTTTTCTGACTTCCAGTCCTGCAAACGTGCTTGGAGATCTTGCTGCCAAGAAAAGCTTTATTTCTGCATCTCAGGTTGCTTTATTGTTACAGCATCTGCCCTTGGTGGTTTATGATTGTTCCCGTTTGGTTTTGATGCAGATGCTCATATGCCAGCCAAGGAGAAAAGTAGATCCTGCAGCTGGAACCTAGGGCCTAGTCTTACAACCTGTACTGGAAGCTGTGATATCTGCATCACAGAAATACTCACAGGATCCAAACCCAAACTCAGTTCAGTGGCCTCTGACCAAGTCTGAAGCCCTTAATGCTATAACTAGGACCATGAAGGCAGAGAGGGATTTGGGAGTGTTAATTGATGAACAAGAGCCAGCCGTGTGCCCAGCTGGCCAAGAAGGAAAACGGCATCCTAGCCTGGATCAGGAATCGTGTTATAGGCAGGAGCAGGGAGGCAGTCATGTCCCTGTACTCGGCTTTGGTGAGGCCACACCTCAAGTACTGTGTCTGGTTTTGAGCCTCTCACTACAAGAGGGACATTGAGGTGCTGGAGAGGGTACAGAGGTGGCTACTAAGCTGGTAAAGGGCTTAGAACGTGTCTTATGAGGAAAGGCTGAGGGATCTGGGGCTGTTTATCCTAGAGAAGAGGAGATTGAGGGGAGACCTTATCACCCTCTACAACTACCTGAAGGGAGGGTGTAGAGAGGTGGGGGTTGGTCTGTTCTCCCTCATGGAGAGTGATAGGACGAGGGGAAATGGCCTGAAGTTGTGCCAGTGAAGGTTCAGGATGGATATTAGGAAGAATTTCGATACTGAAAGGGTTGTCAGCCATTGGAACAGGCTGCCCAGGGAGGGAGTTGAGTCACCGTCCCCGGAAGTGTTTAAGAGACTGGTGGATGTTGTGTTGGGGGGAACCGTTTAGTAGGTTAATAGGGCTGGGACATTCTATGACTGCTGTTCCTACAAAGGTGGGCTTCTTTGCAAGCAATGTTATGTGTAAGCAAAGCTGTGTGCCTGCCTTAGCAATTTTGTTAATAAACTACAGTGAGAATAGAATCCACTTCAGTATCTGTCAGCTCAGTTCTGTAGTGCAGGTATTACTCTAAACACACTTGGGGAGCCAATTTTCTGCTGAATAAGAAGGTACCATATTTACATAGCTCTTTTCCTGAGGTTGTTCTTTAGAAATTGCTCAGTTGTGAGAGTGACTTGGCCACAAGGGTTTCTTTTTTGGTAACTGGCCCTCCGGGGTTTGGTCTGGAGGGAAGTATTTTAGAGACTTAGACTCACCTTTGAGCTCTAAGACAAGAAAAAGCAAGATGAAATTACGAGTATCTTCCCCTTTCTGGCTGTGGGGCTGTGGTCATGCAGACAGCAATACCCATCAGATGTCAGCACTCAGGGAACTGCTGATATTGGAGGATCGAGGGGGCTGATTCCTGAAGCCCTCATCAAAGATTTGCAATAGTTTGTATCATGTAGTTTCTGTTAGATCGAGCACCTCACTGTGATAAACTGAGGGGGAAGGGAATGTGGATTGTGCTTCTAATAAGGAGCAAATCTGCATTTCTGTTTTGATTCCTGAAGATCTCAGCTGAAGTAAAAAAAAAACTGTAGTGAAAATCAGTGCACCTGCTTTTAAGCTGAAACACGACGACTGGGAATGGGGAAATTGAGATTTAAAAATACATAAAAATAAACGAAACTAAACAAAAAACAACTGGACAACCCACAGGCCGTTATGAAAGCAGGAGAAAGAACACCCACTGGTTCCCATGGCCCAGTAGAGCTGCTCGGGATCGCAGTCCCTGCTTTCCACAACACAAGGTCACATTTTCCCACCTGCCCCGGTGGTGAGCTGCCTCCTTTGGGGCATAACAGGGGTGCCAGGCAGGAAGACACAAACTTGCACCCCAGGAAAGGACAGCAGCAGCAGATGCCTTGCCAGCGGGTGTCTCATGAGTTCCGTGAGGCAGAATAGCTTCTGCTGCAGGGCCTCGGGCAGGGCAGATCCCCGCAGCCCGCGGCACTGCCGTAGTTGAGGCGGCGATGCATTTATTGTTTGTGACAGATTGACAGCCCTGGAGACTAAAATGCTGTGGCCGTGGGAAGGATGCAGAGAGTGAAGTGAGAGTGGCAGCTCGCCCTTGCTCACGTCCAGCCGACGTGTCTGGGGCTCACAAGGCCGCTGCTAGTGGCAGGTGAGCCACTGCCTTCTTTCTGCTGCTTTGCAGCAATCTGCTCTGAGACTGCAGCATAACCAGAGACAGTAAATAGAGATTCAGACTTCCCTGAGTGAAACTGGCCCTAAAGAATCCCAGTGTTTCTTGGTGGAGAGGAAGTTTGGCATTTTTATTACTTGCTTTCTTTGAGGTCATACTTTCATGTGCATTTCTGCAACTAGAGAGCAGGAAACTTCTCAAAGGCGGCAGAGACCACGTGACTCCAGGACCTGATGTTTGAAGAGAAAAGGAAATGCCTTGTGAGACCCAGGGTGCAGGGTCTCTGTAAGTTTGTAAGTTTATCGATTCTGAGGCACATATTGCATGCAGCCCCAGGCTTGGATATTCAGTCTGCCCTGACTAGAAGTGAAAATTAAACAAACAAACAAGCCCCGAAACACAGACTTAGGACCTACTCCAAAGCCCATTATGCTCGAGAAATGGACTCCCATTGACTTAATTGGCAGGTCAGGCCTTAAACAGGACTGGTAGTCAGTTTGAGTTCTCTAACTCTAAACCTCCCGGCCATAAAACTTTCATTACCTTCAGTGGGAAGTATATGATATTACCTTCCATTGGCTGAGCAATCTCAACTGTGTTTATTTAACGCGCTATACTGGAGACTTTCATTCTGCTACGATATACTGGATACATAAGACCTGTTTTCAGAGTTTATTGCTTAAGAAAATACATTAGCCAGCTTGCATCCCTTATCTTGTGGTTTATGAGAAAACAGAGCGTGTACTCAAATGTAGCACCCAGTCCTGTCCTCTCAGCACTTGAGAAGTGCAGATAAAAGTCCATATATCATAGTTATACAAAGTAGGCAGGAAATAACAAGCATTGATAATGCATATTTGCACATAAGTGAATGTATATTTAAGCTTGTCAGGCTCTTGTTCATTGCTTGTATGATTTCTGTAACCTCGAGAAAATCCGAAACGTGCGATTTGATTTAGATTTCAACAGGATGTGAGGAAGCCTGGAATTTAATAATTAAAGCTGATTGTAGGGTCCCTCCTGTCATTTGCCCTTTGCCTCCAGCAGCAGTGGGTTATCAACCTCAATTACAAACCTTTTTTTCAAGTGTTTGCTTTTGTTAGGCATTGGTATTATCTGAACACACATATTTCGTCTTTATGTATTATGTAATAAAATTTAATAGACTCCACTGATGCTGCAACTTGGCGCAAAGTCATTTGGCACGTTTGATTCAAGGGCTAATAAAAAGAAGCCTTCCCGTTATTGTACATGGTAAATACTGAAATTGATAAAACCCTATAAGGACCTAGGTTTACGGCCCAATCAAATGAAAACCAATTCATATTCCTGCAGGCTAGAAATTTGAAAAAGACCTGGTCCACATTCAGGTTTCAAACTGCCCAAGTTGTTCATGGGGCATGATTTTTTTAAAAAGTGCTCGTGGCTCCACCCTTTCTGTGTATAGAGTAAAATGGTTCGAAGCACTTTGTGCTTGGTAAGGCCGATTCCCTCCTGAGTATGAGGAGCTGGAGTATATGAGCATGTTTTTTCCAGCATAACTCTAGCCACGCAACAAGTGTTAAGCTGTTTTAAGAACACAGGTCAAAGTAAAGTGGTTGGTGAAGTTACCGAGCTGAAGGGTTGAACCTAGTTCCCTTTCATTTCCATGATAATGCGAGGTACAGAACAGGATCCAAAGGCAACCAAAGTCAGACGCAGTTTTTTCCATTACCTTTGATAAGCTTTGATTTCAGCCCACAAATAATTGACTTCACCTGGTATAGTGATGCAATGTAGTGGCCTTTGGTCCGTTATCATCACTTTATGGGAAGAGCATTTCTATGTGTCCACTGGCATTTGTACAGATAGCCTTCCTATACCTAGTGGGACTTAATTTTACTAAAGCTTCCATGTGAAAAGACATCTATCTACTTCTTAATAATCCCATTTGAACAGTTTGAAAGGAACGCTTATTTTTCACCCAATTTGTAATTCCTCCTATATTGTAAAGGACTGCTGGAATCAACACGAGTCTTGGGAGTTTTGTGTTACATTGGCATTCCAACTTCGTTCACCGTCAGTGTAGCTGCGAGTCCAGAGTCATTGGTGTCGAAGAACCAGAAGAGGGAGCACGAAACGCTTCCTTTGTATTTCTCCCTTACATAAACATCAGCTACTGTTTGAGAGTTTTCTTAATTTTATTTCTCTGCGACAAGAAGAATTTTTGAAAGAAAAGGTGACCTGCAGCTTAAATATTACATCTGTGATAGTGTTTAGGATGCTGCACTTCCATGCTATGAACTGCTTGCCCGTTTCCACCACTCTCTTCCGCCTCCTGCTCCCACCCCAAAACGTTTCGTTTGCTTAGAGGATTTCCAAGCTGGGACACACATCATTCCTCCAGAGATTATGATATGTCATACAGCTGTCATGCAAATCATACAGTTTGCTCATTGTGAGCCAACACGGCTCCCATGCAGAACCAGGGCCATAAAGTGTTAAAGATTGGCATTTTGAAAAAAAAGAAGAGGAAAAAAGTAGGTGTCAGGAAGAAACATGTATGTTCCACACACGTGCTTTATGCTTTGCTTTGTGAAACACGCATATCTTGCAAAAAAAGTTTGCAGAAGTGAATTAAAGGAAACCAAGCAAATTCAAACCCAGATTAAAAATGTGAAAAGGCATTAAATGATTATCATCAGTCACACAATCATACATTTCGAAGCTCAGTGCACCCGTTACTATGTATTATCATAAGATTTTTAATTAGTAGACAACCTCATTTTGTGTAGTAAAGTTTTTATTCCTTAGTAAGAATTTTTTTTAATCACAAAATAGTGTGGAAATATTTAGATAATAGAATTCATGGAGTGCTGGAAAATACTGAATATAAAGATTGATTTCTAATATATCACGTACTAAACTGTTCTAAAACAGCTGGTTTCTTGCAGACAGGATTTATTTTTTAATAATTTAAGACAGCATAAGCTTGTATCAAGCATAAGCATTGTAACAAAAGTGCAACTTCTTCAGCAAATCCTCCCCAAAGATATTTAACTCAAAATATCATTAACACGTATTTTCTCCCTACAAAAATAGCATGTCAGACATCATTAATTGGATGTATTAACAACTATTTACATACAGCCACTCTGTAGGCTAGTAAGATTTTTTTTTTTTAACGTTGTTTAAACACAGCGTTTGAGGCAAACAGTAGCAACAGCAGCAGCAGATGCACCGAACGGACTGACAGACCCCGGACACGTACTCGCTCCTCGCCAGGCTGTTGTGTCTCACCTCTTACATAACATTCAAGTGAGATTTCTCACAGTGCTACCTTGGCAACAAACTAAAAATATCTAGGCAAGGTCTTGGTTTAAGCCTTATTAGAAAAGCTTTATCTGTGTGATTATCTGGTGTCTGGTTCGTCTCCAGAAAGGGAAATCGCGATATCTGAGCATGGGATGAGGGGAGAACCCGTATGGGAAATTCACACCAACCAGCCTAATCGTTTCTGATTGCACAGTGAGGTGTTTACCTACAGCCTCCAGTTTGTGTCATTCGGGATTTAGGATAAAATGAGTTCAGGCTGATGAGTTGCTCTGTGTTATCTTGGAGGAGAGGAGGGGGGGGGGATTCTTTTCGTAGTTCAGTGCAGAAACATTCATTTCATACAGCAAGTTTTTTGGGAAAAATATCTCAGGAACTTAATTAAATAAAGACAGGGTGAGAACAAATGCACTTGCCACACCTGTATACCTTAGCCGAAAAAAAAAATAAAAATAAAAAATTAACAAAATAAACACAAGGTTACATAATGGGTCTGACCCTCCTCTCCTTGCACACCCATAACTCACTGGAGCCAGCGGCATCCCCGGGTGCTCAAGGCACTGCAGGTTTGGGCTCAGGATGCGTCCCTTCACGCTCCGGTTCTCCATAAAGTGCTAGCCCAGGTGCTGGGGTCTGCCCTTCTTCCCTCGCCTCGCGTCCTCCCCCTCGTCCTCACCCTGAACCCACCCAGGGCCCCCGGACAAGTGCAAGTTCCCAAGTGGGACTTAGGGATACTGTATAAACCCATTCCAGATAAGGTGCAACATTTAAGTTACCTTATAGAGAGGAAAGGAAAAAAAAAAGTATCCTTACTATTTTTTTCTTCCTTCTTCTTTTTTTTCTCTTTCTTAACATATTTATGCATTTATAAAGCCAAACATTAAAAAAATACTGAGTAGCAAATTTCATCCTTGACGTTCCTCTGCGGAGGCAGCGCCGGGACACC
>NW_009693496.1:0-5123 GCF_000703405.1 Apaloderma vittatum
TGGGTGCCAAGGAGGGGTCCAGCAGGGAGACCCCTTGCCCACACGCGAGCATCAGGGCTCCTTGGCCTGCACTCCTCATGAACGGGGGATACCCCTTGGGTGAAGCACCCACAAATCCACACAAGTGTTGAGGCATGCACACGAACCCCAAGGCGGGCGGACAGAGGTCCACAGGGTGTTTGGGAGCAGGGGTGGCCACAGCAAGCCCCAGAGCAGTTCGGAAAGAGACATCTGAGTGGGAGGGGTGGCAGCCAGAGTGTATCAGACCCCAAATCAGGGTGTAGGAGCAGAGCCCAGGCTGGGGAAGTGCTTCAGGGGACTCCTGGGAGGTGGGAGGTTGGGGCCAGGAGGGCAAAGGAGGAGTGAGGAGCTGCTGTGGGAGCAGGAGGTGGTGGTGGGAGGCTGGAGGCTAGCATAGGGTGAGAGGGAACAGCAGTAGGTCCTACAGAGCAAGAGCAGGCACCAGGATGATGCCTCATTAGGGAGGAGCTGTCATCCCAAAATCAAGCACTGCAGTTCCTGCAGTCGAGCTAAGGGCAGAAGAGATGAGTGTGATGGTGGGGAGCACTCAAGAAGCCCCATACCCGGCCAGCTCCTCTAGGCCAGGACCCTCATGTCAACTTCCAAATATGCATCATAGGCATATTTGCTGGCATGAAGAGGCCCCGGCTGCAGCTCTGCTCGCACTGTGCTGTGCAGAAAGCAGTCGTCGCTTCCAGTCATACGGAGATGGCCAGCCACAGCGCTCTGAACCCAGCTGCAGGCCAGCACCCAGGCAGAGCTGATGGGCCGCTGAGACCTTGGAATGGTTCCTGGTTTTATGCAAGCCTTTGGGAACCAGTGCCATTTCCCTTTCTCACTGCTGGGCCAGTTTTTATCGCAGAACTTTGTCTCCATTCTGAGAAGTTAAAATTTAATTGAGTTATTTGCAGGAATGACATTTCCTTACACGTGCTCCAGTGAACCGCTGTAGTTTCACAGCTTACGTAATGGCAAACAGATGGGAAGGTGGGTAATAAAGCACACAGCCGCTGCTGAATCCAGTTGAGGGCTTGCCCTCCTACCCTGGGCGGGTGCACGTCAGCCGAGAGCGAATTTGCTGGAGCCCAGCACTGCTCACTGCTTCGCCACGAGTGGCAGGCCCATACAGGCTCCGAGCGAGGCGGGCTCCGACAGAGAGGGCTCCTGGAAGGATGGATCTCAATCAGATCCTGGGAGAGGCAGCTCCTGGCGTGGCTGGTGGGAGCGGAGTTTGGGGTGACGCTGGCTGACAGGTGGGTGCAGGGTCTGGGAGGACGACAGCTGTGCCAGCTCTCCCCCTGTCGCTGACAAATTTGATAGGAGGTAATTTGGTGAAGTCCTGAACGTAGGCACAGCCCTTGGGGATGAAATTGGAATGTGTGTACGGACACTTCAGCTACCTTTATTTTAATCATTTAGGGCTTAAAATAAGAACTCTTTAATTAGAAACATTCCCTTAATTGAATTGTAATTGAGATTTTAGTGCTATTAGCCTGGCTAACCGTGTGAGCTGATAACACCCACCTTCTCCTCTCCAAGCATTGCCTAGTTACACTTCTTATGGAGTGACTTACATGAGGGGGCTTGGGCAAGGGGCTGCTGGTTTTGGGCTATGCTCATAGCAGTCAGCAGCACGGGGACCCTGTCTCCATCAGGATTGTCAATGCTGCAGTGGTGCAACAGGTAACATCTGCACCAGCATCTTAAAAACTTAAGTGTTACCTGTAACACAAGCAGCAGAACCCCAGCTAGAGAGGTTGGGGTTAGGTTGGGAAAGGAAGGAATTTGAGGGACAGGCAAAATCCATGCTCGCAATCATGGTCATCTCTGTTCCTCTCCAGTTACAAAACTGATGTGCAACAGTAGCCACAACCAACTTTTCTTTGTGCGCCTCTCCAAAAATGAACATCTCCTCAGGTCTAGCTCAGTATTAGGCACCGGGAGACAACAAAAAAGGCGCATTAAGACTTTGTTTAAACATCAGCAACTGAAAGGCTCTCTAGACTCCCAGACCCAGCAGTAAGCCGCAACTACATGCATAACCCCAAGCCAGGGTGAGACCCGAGGAAGGCCTTACCTCATCCCTTCTCCCTGATTTGCCCAGGAAGGATCTTTGGGTGTAGAGCATGGAAGGCAGTCAGTCCAGCCAAGTCCCTTAGCAACTGGGAGGAACCTGCACCTAGAACACCTCATGTCTACCTTTCACGGGGTTCAGACATGGCCAAAGCATCCCTGGGTGATCCAGGGAGTTCTGCTGCAGAAGGCAGGCAAGCAGAAGACGAGCTACACAGGGTGGCTCTGCTTGCAGGCCCTTTGGCTGCTGTCTTGTTACCATGAGGATGTCCTTGGGCAGTCCCTGGTCCTCACACCGCAGTGCTGTAGGGGGAACCCATGGTAGGGGGAACCCATGGTAGAGGGAACCCATGGCAATGTGTCCTGAGCTGAGCCTTGTGGGCTGGTGTGTGCAAGGGGGCTATACACCACTGGGCACCCAGCCAGCCTCATCACTGCCCTCCATGTGATTCCTCAGGTAGGAAGGCGAAAGAAGACCTAGAGTTGCCCTTTTTTATTCACAGTGTCACTGCTCGGTGGCCTTCCAGAGTCACAGTATATGATATTCATAGCACCTAGTAAAACTTGTGGGAAAGCTGAGCTCCAGTGACCTAGCAAACCTCAGAGAACTGCCAGGTCGCATTTAGCAGCCCTGCATAATCAGCAGTGAGCAGAATCCTGTTTCTCCCGCTGTTTGCAGACGGACGTGCTGCTTTGAAGACCAAAACCACTTTTTCAGAGAGAGAGTTGCCTGTGCTAGGGAACTGTGAGGAAATCAGGGAAAGAGAAAACTCCATCTCTGTGCTGAAGTTCTTCTCCTGCAAGGCCAGTGAAAGCAAGAAAAGATGAGAAGTGAGAACAAATGCATTTCCATCTGCAATTCAAGAGGAGGGATTCCCAAGGAGGCAGGTTCCTGTGGCTTGACACATCCGACAGAGCAGAACAGAGCTGTTCAAAGCATTAACTCACTGTTTGTTCAGAACATGCAGCCCCCACTCGAAAACCAGTAATTCTTCTCCTGCAAGGCCAGTGAAAGCAAGAAAAGATGAGAAGTGAGAACAAATGCATTTCCATCTGCAATTCAAGAGGAGGGATTCCCAAGGAGGCAGGTTCCTGTGGCTTGACACATCCGACAGAGCAGAACAGAGCTGTTCAAAGCATTAACTCACTGTTTGTTCAGAACATGCAGCCCCCACTCGAAAACCAGTAATTAATGTTCACAGGGTCTTTTGTATGGGGCATAAACTCTGGTTTCTCAGTGCTTCCCAAATAATAATTTGGGATTTGCCTTTTCAATACTCATACCAAGTAAGAAAGTAGCATTTTAGAGAAGACCCAGAATTCCTGGAGGGAAGGTCAAATGCAGCCTGTGAGGTGGGGATGCTGATCTGAGCTCTTTGCCAGAGCACTCTGCATTTTAAAGCCTTTTCTGCAGTCAAGTGCAAGTCCCCATTCACATTCAGTGGGAGCAATAAATAGTCCTGCAAATGAGACATCAGGATCCCAGGATAGCACAAGGCTAAAAACAAAGCAAAACTCCAAAATAAATAAACATAGCTAATAGCTACCTCTGAAGAGGTTGCTGTGAATGACTCGCTCAGGAAATCCGTGGCAGGGGAGGGATCCAGGCCAACACGCAACTGTCTCAGCAGTGAGTCCCTCCTTTTTCTTCACACTTTTGGGGAAAAAAAAAAAAAAAGAAAAGACATGATGCTGAATACCTGCAGAGAGCCTTCTTCATAACACAGCCTAGACTCATCCAAAACACCAGCTAACCTGTGTGCTGCGGGCAGCCACATAATTAAAGATTCAACCGTAATTCATATGCATGAGGACATTGAAGGGCAGTTGTACAGCCAGCCTTGGTGCTGCCATTTCTCAGTGATGGAAGATGTGTATTCCGATATAACAAATAACAGCAATCACCTGTTGTCCTCGGTAAGCAGCAGAGCTGGCAAGGGGTGAGACGTGCTGTCGGGTGGCATTTGGGATAACAGCACAGGAGCAGTAAGGCTTGGGAGGAAAACTTGAGAGAAGACTCTTGTTCGGGCACTGGAGAAATACATGCTCCCTGTAACACAAACTGATAGGGCTGTCCTCCCTGCCTCCCCTTGTGCCCTCCAAGCATTTAGCTTTTCTTCTTCAGGCTTGTCATGAAGCCTTGGGCTCCAAGCCTGGCCATTGTCCCTTACCACGTCCGCCTCACCTGTCTTTACCTGTCTCTTTCCCACTGCACCCTCAGGCCCAGTCTATTGCCCAGACAGTACCAGTCTGGCTTAGCTGTGTGTACTTGGCAGGTCAGTCCCAGCCTTGCCACCACATGCTGTCCTCTTCCACACAAGCTGCTCCTTGTCTCTGGTCCAGGCCTTGCTGAGCAGTCGGTTGGTGGCAGCTCCCCTCCATCTCCAGTCCCCATCTGTTACCAGAATTCCCCGCTTGCCAGTTAAATGGTTTGAGTCCCCCCTGCCTCCCCCCACCCGCTGCCAATCACCCCTCCTCTGCTCTTCCCATTCCCCATCCCATTGTTTTGGCCAGCCCTGCTTTCTGCTCCCAGTTCCCCTGCTCAGCCAGCCCAAATCACTCCAGCAGATACCAGGCAATAGCCCCTTGCTCAGCCAGCCCTGGTATCTCTCTGCAGCTCCTGGTCTTATCTGCCTTCCAGTCTCATTTGCTTTTCCCCAGATTTTTGGTCATTTCCCTTTGAGTTTCCTGACTTCCCTATTCAAATTAGGGGCTTTCCTCCACCAGGATTCCCAGAAGCTGAAAGAGAGGTGACTGGGAGCACAGGGCAGAGGGAAGCCTCGAGTGTTTCAGCCTGGTGCCTGACACAGAGCAGCAGGAAGCAGCCCTAGAAGGGAAAGCCCTCCTGGATTCCTTCAGCCCAGCTCCTCTGTGGGAAAGCCCATATGCTGTCACGCCAGCCCCAGGAGCCAAGGGAGGGTTGGGCAGGTTAGCAGAGGCTGAAAACTCTGTAGCTGTGAAGCTGAGACAAGTCTTCCTCGTGCCTTTAACAAAAGCATGTAGTTTGACCACACTGGTGGGGAAGAGCG
>NW_009693496.1:5174-11548 GCF_000703405.1 Apaloderma vittatum
CTGAAAGCCAAGCCCTTGCTTGCTTGAAAGCTCAGAAGATCCACAGCTGTCCTTCCCTGGGCCATATATATACTTCCTCCAGCCCAGGAAACCTAGTGGTGGGCCAATATTTTGAAAAGGACTAAGTAAATGTTCCCAATGCAAGCTGAGGCAATCGCTTCCTATGCAAAATTTCTGCTCCAGTGGTGGTGAAACTTTGACAAAGTTATAAACAAGTGAAACCAGAGTCTTAAAAAGGGAATTGTCAGCAGCCTTAATAACAGGAGCTGCTCCTGGCCACACCTGTAATTAAGGGCCTTTATTGTTTTTTTCTCTATACCTCACCTTTTTTTATCCTTGTGGTATTCCCAGCCTCTCTCGGTTGCAACTCACTCTCTTTATTACACTCATGCTGGCTTGCTTTGTTTAAAAAAAAAATAAAAGGCCTAATGGAAGAAAAACAAACAAACAGGAATATTCAGGTATAGAGGACGACAGGAGAGGGCCAAGGTTCCTCAGTTAGAGCTAGACTCAGGGCTGAATCAGCAGGGTCTTGCTCAAGGACATATAACCCCATCCTCCTTTCCTGCACGCTGGGCATCAAGACACCTGAGTGCCTGGGGGGTGGTGGAGGAGCCTGGCCCAGCAGCCTGGGCAAGATGCGGGGGAGCCACCGCCTCTGCCTTGTCAAGTCTTGTGGATTCCTCCTCACCTTGAAAGCAGCACATTTCCCTCTGAGAAACTCCAACCCTCATACTTTTTGGAGAAAAAGGTCTGAACTGGTCCCTCTTTCTGTTTGGGCTTTTGCTGCATGGCCACACCCCGTGGTGGAGCCATCAGCTGGGGCAGCCCTGTCCCGTCTTTCTAGAGATCAAGCTGCTCTGCTCCCCTCTCCCTTTCTGCATGGCACTGGGGATGGCTGTGGGCAGCAGTGTGAACTTCTCAGAACCTCTAGGGAGAGGTTGTGCAGCCTAAAAAGAGACAAAACCGTGGGGCTCAGAGATGCGGCCCTCTCTCTGTCTCTCTTAGGAACAGCAGGAGCAAAGCAAAGGAGAACTGCAAAGCCACATTAACCCCTGTACGAAGATTTGCAGGTCAGACCAAATGAAGTATAGGGCTGGTCAGGCGGGAGGCAATTCATCTGTGAAATGACTGGAAAATTAACCTTGGAAAGATGGTTAGAGGAGAGGCTTGATACAGAAGTACAGATCGGAGGAGGTCATCCATGACTAGAGAAAGGCAAATATTGCATTCTTCTTCAAGAAAGGCCCCCAAAATGATCCTGGAAACTACAGGTGGGTCAGACTTCTTTGGGCCCTGGAGAGGGTTCTCTTGGAACATGTTTCTGGGCACACGAAGGAGAAAAAGGTGACTGGCAGCTGTCAGTGTGGATTTACCAAAGGTGAATGATGCCTGCACAACCTGATCACCTTCTTCGATAAAATGACTGTATTTATGTGTGAGGGAAGACGAGTGGAAGTCTTTAATTTCGAATTCAGCCAGGCTTTCAATACCATCTCCCACAATACTTCGGATATCCAAGTAAAGATTTTGTGGTCTCTAGAGATGGATGAGCAGATAAAAAACAGGCTGGTTGGTCAGGCTCAGGGAGTAGTTTTTAATGGTTGGTACCAAGTAGGGTGCCTCAGGGGGCTGTCCTGGGACCTATCTTGTTTGACATGGTTATGAGTGACCTGGAGGAGGTGATGGGGTGCACTTCCACCAAGCTTGCAGATGACACCTAACTGGAGGGGGAACAGGTCAGCATGCCCGAGGACAGGGCTGCCATCAGAGGGACATAAGCAGGCCTGAGGGACATCAGAGGCCCCATAAGCAGGGATGGGCCTATAAGAACCTAGTGAGTTCAGCAAGGGGCAAATGAACAGGCCTGCATCTGGGAAGGGATTGGCCCTGGCCATGGTATGGGCTGGGGACATGCTAGATGAAGAACAGCTTTGTGGGAAAGGACCAGGGAGTCCTAGTAAAAGACAGAGCCAAGCTCATCACAGTGGTGCATGGTGGAAGGATGAGATGAGCATAAGCTGAAGCAAGAGAGTTCCAGCTTGAATACAAGCAAGATCTTTCTGTCATCAAAGACCATCAAGTGTGGGTTAAAGTTGCCTAAAGAGGCTGTGCAGTCTCCATCCTTAGAGGTTTACAAGACAAAATAAAGCTCTGAGTGATATCATTTGACCTCTTTTCTGACCCTGCTTTGAGCAGGAGGCTGGACTAGAGCTGTCCTGAGGTCTCTTTCAATCTAAATTACCCTACGATCTTACGATGCACAGTGCCCCATTTGTGTATGACATGTGTTTGGCGCGTTCCAGGTATGGATGTACCACAAGTGTCTGTGGCAAAGGTGACCTGCAAGCCTGTGTTCCACGTGAACGGTGGAACGGCATAGCCGAAAGAGGACAAGATATCACACACACATGACAGGTGAGAACCACACTGTGGCAGGGGAACAGATGGGGCAGTAACTCTGAGTGACGAGCACGCCAGCTTTGTGTGTACCAGTGAGCTCACAGAGCGTCACACGCACACGAAGCGCGCTCGCGAGGAGCTGGCGAGGTAAGCGTGTGGTGGGAGCGTGTGCCAGGGGAGCGAACATGTGGCCATAGTGGCGAAACGCGTGTGTGCAGCATGGAGTGGGGCGGGAGGGGAGGGGAGAGTGGCATTTGTGTGGACTTGTTATTCACTACGGCGCAAAACAGCGATAGCTAAAAAGCCTCCCATGTATGAGCATGTCCCGTATGGGTTCGGGGGGCGGGGGGGACAGGATGGAGTGTGAGCGTTATGAAACCAGCCCCCCCAGTCGGGATAATTCACGTACTTCTATGGGAGGGACAGGAGAGAGAAACAACACACGGTGAGACGGGAGGGCAGGGAGAATGGCTTAAAACTGCAGCTTCCCAGCATGCCCTGGTGGATTAGTTCAGCATCTCAGCCCAGCTCCTCTTTAATTCTTATGCAAAGGGTTTCTCTGGAAGGGACAGGCTGTCCTCGCCAGCTGAACGCCAGGCACAGGGCACCGATTAACAAAAGGCCATCTCACCACCCGTCCCACACAGTGAAGGGCGAGAGGCAGCTGGGGACTTGTTCCCTGCAAGGACTGAGCTTGTGGATTTTTGTTTCTGCCTTGCATAGTGCTGTTGCTTATCAGGGACTGCAGGACAGGCTCATTTGAGCCTGCCATGGCCTCCTATTTCCTCCTGGGTGTGATCTGAACGTACTGATTTGTGTCTGTAAGGCCCCACGTAGGCTATTTTTGGGAAAGCACTGTGGCCCAACAGCTCCCAGTTCCTACATCTGGATGTCTGGAGGCTGGGGGTATCTGAGTTGGGGATATGCACTGCACTTTGGTCCAGCAGAGCTGCTCTTTGGAGTCATTGGCAGTGAGTGATGGGCAGTGATGGGCAATTGTATACATACCTAGAGAAGTGCAACATCCTGGCCACAGCTTCACTGCACCTGCAGGTGCAGGACGAGCTGTTCTAGGAACCACTCCTGGTTCATTTATCACTTGCAACGTCCTCACCTGTGCAGAGAGGTGACAGGTTAATCCCACAGTGGCAGGTCAAAATCTTCTTTCTGCCACTGACTGCTTTGTGATCTTGGGCAAATCACTTTGCCTTGCTGGCAGCCACTTTCATCACCTGTTTCCTTCTTTCTAGCTGAGAAAAGAACCTGCCCCTTGTCTTGTGATTGCAGCAGCAAGCACAACAGGACCATGGAAGACCTCAGGGCTCTGGAGGCTTCTCCACGGGACAAATCATCATATAATTACAAGGACTCAGAAAATGCCATGTTTTCCACAAATTGCTCTTGCATTTTATCAGCTGACAGTGTATTTTCAGCTCATGAGACCATCTGACTGCTGCAAGAGAGCTGCATCTCAAACAGAGCAGCAGGGAGCATGCAGCTTCATCCGGCCACTACAACTCCACCAACGCACCTTGTACCTCCTCTGCAGCAACCACTGCCAGCTGCTCTTGCTCTGAATTCCCTCCTCCACTGACCTCGGATTGCTCTGTCTCATGGGCACCTACCAGCTTGCAGAGTGCTGCTGGCTCCGTTGTCAGTCTGGGGTTCCCAGTTACTTAACCCTGACATCCTAGGTGCAGCCAGTTACCCCGTGTCTACAGGTCTCCACTCCAGAGCTGTTTCTCATCACTGCTCTTCCTTACTTCCCCCCCTCCAGCCTCATGCAGCTCTGGACGGGTCACATAAGTTTCTCTTTTCAAGGCAGCCTAGTTGCTAGCGAGCACAACACTGTGTCCTGGAGAGCAAAAAGCACATGGTGTAACCCAGCACCCTGGAGCTAAATGGTGGCTCTGCTTTTCTTACGTTTAATCAGCTCTTTCTGTGTCCTTCCAAGTATTCTGCTATAGGTCTGCATCGCCTGTCATGTGCTCGCACCCACTCTCTGACTGATTCATTATTTTATCCCTGAGAGAAACACGTGCAGGCTGCGAGTCGTTATATATATCTTCAAAGTCTTTTCTGGAGTTTCTGTGTCAGCTCGTCCTCCTCAGTTCGATACCCCAGGAGTGGTGCGCAGGCCTGCGTTGGGTCCCTGATAGACACGCGGAGTCTGTTGCTGGGTGAGCGTCTAATCACCTGTCAGAAGCAATTTCAGGCTCCTTATTTTCTCAGTTGCGCAGCTTCTGTGATGAGGCTTTGTATCATACGGGCCTTCCGCTGACTCTTTCAGTGACTGTAGCACTGGGACATTCAAACAACTCTACTAATGCGCTACAGCTAGGAACCCAAATGTTACCAGGTCCCAGGTTTCAAGACATGCTATTTAAAATCTGGGGCCAGCACCAAAATAGTCCTGCTAATTTCAGAGACAAAACCCCCCAACTTCTAAAGCTCAAATATCCAGTGTCTTGCAGACTATTTCAGGATGGTGTTTGTGTTCATCCCGAATTTCTTCTTAGGCATCAGGGTGGTGAAATCACATCGCTTCATTTTTCCTCTTTCCAGAATGACCTTTGGTAGTGAGTCGCTTGGGGTCTGTGTGCCCAGGCTGCCCAGAGAGCAGAGGCATTGCCCGCAGTGAATGCTTCCTTCTGAAGCAGATGTGGTCAAAGGTAAGGAGTACACTGATGGCCCACTGACTGCTCTGCTGGTGTTGCTTTCCCCAAGAACTGCAAGAGGCCCAGGAGTCAAGGCTCCATACAGTTTGCAAGCCAGGCTGTTATTATCTGGTGTCCCAAGGGGATATGAAAAAGTTAATTGTGAGAAGAACTCTTGGGGCATTGTAAACACGCTACCTGAGAACCCTCGTGCTGGTGAGGATACATTCAAGTGGGGCATTTCTCTACTTCCATACAGTTTCACTGTCCTTCTCCTGCTGGGAGAGTGTGCTGGTTGACTGTCCATGCCAGAGAACAGGCAGCAGCACCCTGCTAGAGCCATTTCCTGACTTACATCAGGAAAGGACTAAAAAAGTGATTGTCCCCCTGTACTCAGCACTGGTGAGACCACACCTCAAATTCTGTGTTCAGTTTTGGGCCCATTATTACAAGAAAGACATCAAGGTGCTGGAGTGGGTCCAGAGAAGGGCAATGAAGCTGGCAAAGGGTCTCAAGAACACGTCTTATGAGGAGTGGCTGAGGGAACTGGGGTTGTTTAGCTCAGGGGAGACCTTATCAATCTCCACAACTACCTGAAAGGAGGTTGTAGCGAGTTGGGGGTCAATCTCTTCTCCCATATAATAAGGGATAGGACAAGAGGAAACAGCCCCAAGTTGCACTAGGGGAGGGTATTAGGAAAAAAATTCTTCATGGAAAGGGTTGTTAGGCAATGGAACAGGCTGCCCAGGGAAGTGGTTGAGTCACCATCCCTGGAGGTGCTTAAAAGACATGTAGATGTGGTGCTTAGGGATATGGTTTACTGGTGGACCTGGCATTGCTAGATTAATGGTTGGACTTGATGATCTTAAAGGTCATCCAACCTAAATGATTCTATGATTCTGTAGAAAACTGACTCTGAACCAACGTCTTCTCTCCTTAACTTCCCAGGGCTGGCATGGCTTTGCAGGCTCCTCCCCAAGAAGAAGTCAAAGTGGTAGCACATACCTGAACTGCTTTCAGAGTCAGTGGCATCTCTGTGAAATTCATGGCCTGGCTGCCAGGCAGGCTGACCATTATCGCAGGTTATGGGTGCAGCGTCGCTGGTGAGTGTCGGTCCTCTCAGAGCCGGCTTTCCCTCAGGATCAAGCGTTTCCCCACACCGATCCCCAGCTCTTACCTACGGCACCGCCCGAGGAAACCAGCCCCGCGGTGCCAGGATCTGCGGAGATACCGGGACCTGCGGAGATACCGGGACCTGCAGACATACAGGGACCTGCAGACATAACGAGACCTGCGGGGCATACGGGGACCTAT
>NW_009693497.1:0-902 GCF_000703405.1 Apaloderma vittatum
GTATGGACATGCCTGTACAGGCTGTTCCACACGCTAAGCACACACCTGGCGCCTGTTAAGCACCCGCACACGTTAAGAACATGGCAAGCACATGTTAAATGTGCACCGGGTGCGGGCGTGCCTGTGCTCAGCACACACTAAGGACACGCTACACGCCAAGAACCCGCCTGATGCGGGCTGGGGGGCATCCAAACAGGCCAAAAAACACGCCGGGCCAGGCACAGCGCACACGCCAAGTACACGCCTGTGGCTGGCCGAGGACACGCTAAGCCCACGCCTCGGGGCACTACGACCCCCCCCGCCCCCGCTGAGCAAACATGGGAACGCTCGGCCCACCCTAAGAACACGCTAAGAACACGCAAAAAACACATCAGGCCCATTTCAAGCGTGTTTAAGCCCATGTTGAGCACATATAAAGCCCTTAGAACACGCTAAGAACATGCTAGGAACACACCAGGCCCATTTCAAGTGCGTTTTAGCTCATGTTGAGCACATATGAAGCTCTTAGAACATGCTAAGAACATGCTAAGAACACGTCAGGCCCATTTCAAGTGCGTTTTAGCTCATGTTGAGCACATAGGAAGCTCTTAGAACACGCTAAGAACATGCTAAGAACACGTCAGGCCCATTTCAAGTGCGTTTTAGCTCATGTTGAGCACATAGGAAGCTCTTAGAACACGCTAAGAACATGCTAAGAACACGTCAGGCCCATTTCAATCGTGTTTAAGCCCATGTTGAGCACATATGAAGCCCTTGGAACACGCTTAGAACACGCTAAGAACACACCAGCCCCCCCGGGGTCTCTCTGGACCCCCCTACATGCCAAGAACACGCAAGAACATGCCAAGAACACACAAAATCACACCAAAAACATGTCAAGAACACGCTAAGAACACACCTGA
>NW_009693498.1:0-347 GCF_000703405.1 Apaloderma vittatum
GTTGAATAAGACAGCATGGGTGCCCAGTTCTCCAAGACCGCTGCAAAGGGCGAAGCCTCCGCCGAGAAACCTGGGGAAGCAGTGGCTGCATCTCCATCCAAGGCGAATGGACAGGTAAAAAAAAAAATTAAAATATTAAGCCTACTCCTTTTTTTAAGCCAACTTCGACGGACTCTCTTTCGCATCCTGTTTAATTCTTCTTCCTTTGATGCCCCAGTGGCACATTCAATGGAGAATACGGTCGATCCTTTTATCTTTGCAACTCGAGGCAAAGGAATGATTTCTTTATTTTATATTTAAACGAGCTCGGCTTTGAGTGATTCGTTCCTTTATCTTTCCTGCGGGGG
>NW_009693499.1:0-3692 GCF_000703405.1 Apaloderma vittatum
TAAATTAAAAATATATATATTAATTAGAGTTTACAGCCTGCAAGGAGATCCTTTACTGAGAAGATTTCATTTGCCCAGTGCAGGTGATGTTACACTCAGAGGTTATGACTTAAATTATTTCAGGAGGAATCGTTGGTGGATGTAACAAGAAGCTCGGACGTGACTCAATACAACTCAAAGGGTCACACCTTTAAATATTTAATTTGCATTACAGCCATCAATGTAGATAGAGCATTACCCTTGGGCAAAACCAAAACTAAACTTTGGATTTTAGTATTTTTTCCCTTCAATTTTGCCCAAGTCTTTAAGCAAACAGCCTCAAGCCTCCACTTCATCGCTCATCTCGAGGGCGAGGTACTTTATCGAGGGGAGCAGGAGGTTCTCTCCAACCAAAGAACAAATTCAGGCAAAGCTGAATTTAATAAACCTACAAAGGTACAAATATTTCCAGCAAGAATAAGAAAAGAGTGTAATAATCTGTCTTAATAAAATATCGCATCAGTGCCCATATTTTCCAGAAAGCACGAAAAGCACACGACAGAGAGTACTTACTTTTTTAGCTCCTGTGACAGCATTAAGGAAAAAAAAGAGAAAAGTTAAGAGAAAGCTTCAAGCTCTAGAGATGGTAAGGACACAGCGTGACAAAAGCCAAATGCGGGATCACACCGTTAATTCCCCTTGTGCACAAAACATTTCATTAAACTTCCAGCCCCCTTTACTCTCCAGAACTACGATACCTTCACGGACCGACAGCAGAGACCCTCAGTTACTTTTCATTTTAAATAACGAGCTATAAATATGTACATATCCAAAACATCCACCCATCAGGACCAGGCAGAGAAGTTCTCACCCTGCCAGCTGGTGCAGAAGCGAAGCTCAGCTTCTCCAGGTTCAGGTAACGCCAAAAAATCACTTTAAAAGACTGAAAACGTCAACAATTATGTCAAATAATGAATTCACACGCTTGTAGTTCTTCCTGCCGCTAGTCAGCGAGCCGCACCATGAATGAGGCAGAAATAGAGCACGAGCAGAAATGCTCAGCCTAGGAATTTTTCAGGAAAAGCATCAAGACGCCGTTTGGAAAGCTTGCTGGAGAATTTAAGACTCAGGAGAACTTAAGACTCAGGCAAGACACCACTTCTCATGTCACCAATTCAGAATTACACGTTAAAAACAAGGAATAAAAGAGTTATTTCTACAAGGAAACAACGCAAGCCCCCAAGCCAAAGCGACCGTAAGCGTTCCCCATCAGATCCAGCTCGCAGGAATTCAAGTGTTGTTTCTACAAAGATTATGACCAGGGGAAACAAATCTTCCTAAAGGGAGTTCATCACAACGAGATTTTCTGAAAAGGAAACCAATACTCTCGCGACACCTGCTTGTTCCACCAAACCTTGGGTTTAGTTATGATAAAGGATGAGATTTTCAATCCAGTTTACAAACGAAAAGAAAAAAAAAAAGAAAAAAACAGAGGGGAAAAGAAAATGAGGAATTTCTACTCTTTGTTCTTGCCAAAGTTTCCCGCTCCGTATTCTTAATTCGCTCACTTCCCCGCCCCTAACGGACAGTTTTACAATTAAAACCACCCGCTGGAGCTTTAGGAATGCTCTCCGTCGGCCAAAACCTGAGCCCAGAAACCAGAGCCGCGCTTAAAGCGAAGCGACGTGAACAGAGCTGCGCTCTCTCAAACCCAGTAATATTTTACTATATTAAAAATATACGTGCCTAGCAATATTTTTTGAGAAGTGAAGCGCTTTTTCCTTTAGCTAGCATTTTTTTTTTAGCAAGAAGATAAATTAATACTTTGAGATAGAGGCAGGAAACTTTACAAAAAGCCTTTTCACAAGCACAAATCTCTGAGTGGAAACGTGAGAAGGGCTCTCAGTGCACGCAGCCGGGACAATTTTGCTTTTCCAGTGACAGCGCAGACGACCTGTCGGGTGTTTCGCAAAATACTGGGAAGGGAAACGCTGCTATTAATATTTATCGATGCCAAATAATCAAATACTCTCAAGTAAGAAAGAATCACAGGTCAAAGTTTAAGCCTCCCACAGACAAAGAGGGCTTAAAAAAACCCAAAAGAAGAATTTTTCATCATCGCTTCTGCTTCAGAGCTTTGGGCTTGCTCTTGTTACCACGTCCGGGGTATTTCAAGGCAGAACAAAACCGCGCTGGATTTCCAGCGCTGCAGGGAAACGCACAAAGTTAAAAATAGGCAATGAAATGGTCTCATTGTTGTTCTATAAATCCCAAATAAGCCCTGGACTTCAGCTATTTGGCCACCTTATCCCCTAAAGCCCAGCTACTTTTTACAAAAAGTCGGTAAAACAAAAGCCCACAATGCGTTGCCCACAATGCGTTACCCTAAGGCCGCAGCCAAAAAAAAAAAAAAAAAAAGAAAAAAGAAAGTTAACTCCATTTACTGGCTTCATGAAAGCCGCTCGTTCTCTTCTGTCCATGAGAAACAATCAATTCTCCCAAATTGAGAGGCTTATAAAATAAATGTGTGTATTTTGGGGAAGAGTCAGGTTATAAATGTTGTTTGTCACCACCTCCCAGAGACGGGAATTCCATCAGGCCCCAGGCAATTTCCTGCACTGGAATTTCATCTCAGCTGTGCCCCAGGACGTGTCAGCTCCCAACCAAGCGCAGAGCAAGGCAGGCAAAGCGCCACGATTCGGAAGCGGCTCTCCCAGAAATAACGGAACGGTTTGACGAGGCTTAAAATATTTCCAACAGCTTTGAAAAGTCTTTTTAGATGAGCAAAAGCAGCAAATCTCACCCGTCGCCGGTTTCTGGAGGGACGCGACAGCTGCTTTCTGCTCTTCTCTCTTCCGTGCCCCCAGCACGGTTGATTTTGACCAACAAAATGATCTATTTAATGCTCTCATCCTACTGCACGTCACACCATCCTTCCCCATCTGAACACGTATCCCAGCAGCAGAAAAATAAATACCAGAAATAAACCGTCTGTTTGATGTCAGAGAGAAGAGCAAGAAGGTTCAAAGGCACCGGCCGGTTCCTTTTTAAAAGCCTCCCACCGGTACCTGAGCTACGCTACGCTCGAGACACCCGCAGTGCCCACGTCTTCCTAGTGAAACGCTTCTCCTCTTCCCGAAACCGCTGCAGTCCTGCACGAAAAAGCGAGAGCCTTTTCAGCGAAGCATTTAGGCACAGACCCAGTTCAACACAGCTGCCTCATACCCACTTGCTCTACAAGGAAAAGAAAAGGCGAGCGGCAACGCTGCCCCCGCCTCCTGCTTCCTTTCTTTTTCGGTGATTCAGAGTTAAAAGAAGCGAAGCTGGTTTCCTACCAGAGGGTCTGACAGCCTCTGGCAGCTGAAGGGAGCAAACACACCTCCCCTCCTCAACAGTGGTGCTGGCACCGCGTCAATACGGGCAGCGAAAGAAAAAGAAAATATTAATGTGCATATAGTGTTGCTCTTCTGCAGGTCTAACTCCCTAAATCAGCTCTCAGGAGCAGCGGAGACGGCGGCTCAAAGCAGCAGGACAAAAAATGAGGAGGAGAGGGGCTGTGTTTATCACCTTTGCGATAACACGAAGCCCCACGCTATCCTTTAGCCAGGGAAACGACTCCCCACCTCCATCATCTTAAAAAACGTTTGATCATCTAAAAAAAACGTGACTTCACAATGCTGCTGGTTGCTAACGAAGAAATAATCGAGGACACA
>NW_009693499.1:3723-4354 GCF_000703405.1 Apaloderma vittatum
TAGGGAAAGGAAAGAAGGAAAGGAAAGAAGTCACCTTCACAATGAATAGTTGAAAACAAACAGTTTAGGTGAAAGAAGTGGGGGAAAAAAAAAAAAAAAAAGGCATACCTGCAAGGTCAGGGAGAGAGAGGGCACACCTAGAAAAGGAGAGGAAAGAATTACACCGCCAAGCAAAGTTATTTTCTCCTCCGTCCTGACCATGCCACGACTGCGAACATGAGATTACAATCAATTCCAAAACCTCAACGATCTAGATGTGAAAGAACAAATCCATATTATCAATCTGAACACTGGGAGGGGAGGAAAGACAGATCGTAGCAGCCTCAGCAACTTTAGTCACCCCTGGGATCTTTCACAAAACCCCCAGAGAGCACTATCAGCAGCTCCCCGGGTCAGCCCGTTCCCCCAAAAACAGTTGTGAAACGGATCCCGTCACGGAAAAAAGGAGAAGCAGGGAGAGGCTGGGCTGCAGGAGACAGCGCCAAGGTGATAGAGGGGTTGGGAACAGCAGGATGCAGAGGTGAGATGAAAAAGAGCCCAGGTGCACCTACAGAGCAAGGGGAGGAGGACGGGGAAGCCTGACTTTACCACATTTGGAGGTGCAGCTCAGGGTGCTGGGCCAGGGGCTGGA
>NW_009693499.1:4412-5848 GCF_000703405.1 Apaloderma vittatum
GCAGGTGACTCGGCGAGAAGCCCTCGCCAAGAGGAGGAACGGGGGAAAAGAGCAGATCCCTCAGGGCACCCAGATCTCCCCTGCTCACTAGGGCAGGAACCTCACTGACAGCCTCACCCCCCGATTTGGAAAGGTAGCAGGGGTAGCCCCACAATCAGCACTCTCAAAGAGAGGAAGACTGCACCCCCTGCCACAAAGGGTACAGGTTGAAGGAGATTTCCAGCACCAGTCCCCCTCCTCCAGCCCTTACACCGCTCTGGGACCACCTACCTCGAGTCTGCAAAAGGGACAAGATGCCGCAGAGGAGGGAAAAAGGGATGTCAAAGATAACAAGCCCCCCTCACCTCCCTTTTTTGGGGTGTGAGGGGTGAAAAGACCACACAGGGACCTGGGTGGCCTCCCACAACCTCCGTTTCAAACCTATTAAAAGGGTTCTAAGACATTGCGAGGAGAATGAAGGGGGGGAGGTGTCACCTCCACTGTTCCCTGGGATTTGGAGTGGCAAAAAGTAATCTGAAAAAAACAAAGGCACCCTAAGTCTTCTCCCTCAGGACTCCGGGAGGGAGAAAAAGACCCCCCAGATAATAGGGAAGGGGGAATCACTGCCATTTCTAAGGCCAAGATGAGGAATCACAGAATCACCTCGATTGGAAAAGACCTTTAAGATTATCGAGTCCAACCATTACCCCAACACCGACAAGTCCTTGGCTAAACCATCTCCCTAAGCACTGTGCCTTAAAAACTCCTCAATTCCAACAGGGATGGGGATCACTGCACCGCCTGATGAGCCTTTCAGTAAAGAAATTTCTCCCAGTATCCAATCTAACCTTCCCTCAGTGCAGCTTAAGGCCGTTTCCTCTTGTCATAGACTTGTAGAACATTTTCGGCTGGAAGAGAACTTCAAGATCATCGAGCTCAACCTTTTCCTCGCCCTATCAACACCACTAACCCATGTCCTTCAATGCAGTGTGTGTCACTTAAACACCTCCAGGGATGGTGACTCAACCCCCTCCCTGGGCAGCCTGTTCCACTGCCTGACAACCCTCTCAGTAAAGAAATTCTTCCTCGTATCTGAACCTCCTTTGGCGCAAACTAAGGGCATTTTCCCTTTGCCACTAGGGAGAACAGACCAACCTCAGCCTCACTACAACCTCCTTGGGAGGAGTGGCTGACACCCCAGCAGGCTGTGCTGCCATTCAGAGAGACCTGGACAGGCTGGAGGGTTGGGCGGGGAGAAATCTTCTGAAATTCAGCAAGGGCAAGTGTAGAGTTTTGCACCTGGGAAAGAACAACCCCGTGTGCCAGCACAGGTTGGGGACTGACCTGCTGGAGAGCAGCGCAGGAGAAAGGGCCCTGGGGGTGCTGGTGGGCAGCAGGATGGCCATGAGCCAGCAGTGCCCTCGTGGCCAAGAAGGCCAATGGCTTCCTGGGCTGGG
>NW_009693500.1:0-209 GCF_000703405.1 Apaloderma vittatum
CGCACTCTTCCTCCAGAACGAAGAGTTCATGAAGGAGCTCCAGAGGAACAGGGATTTCCTCCTTGCGCTGGAGAGAGGTGAGAAGCGCCTTCAGAAACCTCCACCTCCGCTTTTTGGATGTGTGCTCTCACCTTGTTACGCTGGCTGCCGGTGGCGTTGCCCTGCCCGTGGCATTGTGGCTTTTGTCCAAGAGGGGGCCACCGCGGGAG
>NW_009693500.1:258-656 GCF_000703405.1 Apaloderma vittatum
CTCTGCAGCGCTGAGAGGAGCGTTCCCACCTGCTGCTGCAGGCTCTCACCAAGGTGTTTGTGGTCGCCGCGCTGAAACGAAGCCAGAGCTCCCTCCCTTGCCATCAGCCTGACCTTCCCCAGCCGTGGGGGCTTTGAAGGGGAAGGGCAGTGGAGCTGCATGTGTTGCTGCCTTGAGGGTCTGACCAGGTGGGGCACCGGGCTTTTTGTCTTTCAGATCGATTGAAATACGAGTCGAAAAAATCCAAGTCGACCAGTGTTGCTGTCAGCAACGACTTTGGTTTCTCCTCCGTTATATCAGGTAACTTTTAAGATGCCCATGAGCATGGTGGGACACCCCGCAGGTCTGGTGGTCCGAGCCCAGCTGCCTCCCCAGTGGCTGGGGGGCGGGGAAAGCGG
>NW_009693500.1:711-1291 GCF_000703405.1 Apaloderma vittatum
TGCCCTCCCTGCCCTCCTCACGAGGTGCTCCTGCATCCTGCCCCTGTCCATCCCTGGATCCACTTCCCAGGGGAGACAAAGCCCTCCCTTGTCTTGGCCAGGGCAGAGGATTGTGCCGGGGAGCCATAATGACTGTTCCCGGGTAATCCCGATTAACCTTGGGAGCCGAGCAGCTGCCTGGAGTCAGAATTAGAGCTGTTGTCTGTCGACAGCCCTGTACGAAGGGCAGCAGCTGGACGGCATGCCGGAGCCCTGGTGGGGCGCACGGTGCTTCGGGGGCACCCAGACCTGGGGAAAGGCGTAAGGACGTGGCTGTTGGGGTCTCTGGTGCGCCTGACCGAGTCGCTGTGCTGCCAGAACTTCTGCTCCTGACCCAGTGGCCCTGCCCTCCCGGGTACTGAGCATTGCGTGGGCACGGTCTAACTCCCAGAGTGCAATTAGTGCCTGGGGTAAATCAGGGGAAAAGCCCCGGGCAGCTGTCCCTGGGGCAGCCCAGAGGGAGGCCTCCCGCTCTGCAGGTGGTGGGACCACATCCCACGTCCGCTCGCAGGCAGCTCAAGGTGGGCAGCACCGTGGGGCT
>NW_009693500.1:1354-4895 GCF_000703405.1 Apaloderma vittatum
CCCTGGCGTGCCGGTGCCCTTGTCTTGCTTGCTTTTGCTCAGCTCCACTCATGGCAGGGCTGCGCTTCACTGGCGCTGGAATTGGGTCATAGAAATGTTTTTTCTTGAGCCGTGCGCGCACGCACTCCCGTTGACCAGATGTTTGCCTTCCAGGTGACGTAGCCCCCTCTGTAACCAGCGAGGCTGGCGGTGCCGTGTCTGACGATGCCTTATTCAGAGACAAATTGAAACACATGGGAAAATGTGAGTGGGTTTGCAGTCTCCGTGGTGGCAGCGGGACGCCCGCGAGGGCTGCAGGGGAGGTGGGAGCGGGGCGGGCGGGGGAAGAGCCAGCGGCTCACGCAGCGTGTCCACTCCATGTGCCTGTGTCCGTGCGTGCACCTCAGCCGGGACACGCACGTCTGCTGATGTGTACGTGGAGGTCTTTTTGTTGCCCCTCTTGATGCACAGTGCACGTGTGGGTTGTGGCGTGAGTTGAGGATGCTGGTGATGTTGGGCAGTAGAGGAATTTCTGGACAGGGTTTCTGTGAATCCTAGAAAAGCAAGCTGTGGATTTGCTGTAACTCCCTTTTCCAGTCTTTTCCTCTAAGCAAGTCACAGCCCACTTCTGTCAGAAAACAAACCGAGGTCTTCAGGCAGCTTGAATCAGGCTGCAGCCAGCTGAGACACTGGGGACATGTGGGTCAGTCACGGGTAGGGGAGGTCACGAAAATCCCAGTGAAAGGGGAAAAATGTCAGGACCCCCTGCCAGGAACCAACGTGTCCCTGTTGGTCACAGGACCCAGCTCTCCGAGTCTGGCAGCCCTGGTGTTCCCAGACAAACCCAGGGTATCGCTGTCACATGTTGGGGTGTGGGTGGTTCTCGCGTCGCCGACCCTGGTCACCTCCTCCCCGTCACCCGTGACAGCTTTGGGAAGGGTTTTGGGTTGAGACCCTCACCTGGCTTCTTCCTCCCAGCCACGCGCAAGAAACTGTTTGAACTTGCCAGAGCCTTCTCCGAGAAGACGAAGATGAGGAAATCGAAAAGAAAACACTTGCTGAAGCACCAGGCGTATCCTAAAAGGGGCTGAGGAGCTGCAGTGGGGGGACAAGGGGCTGTCGGGGCAGCCTCGCTCGGGTGCTCCCGGCGACTCCCAAGGCCATGGTCTGGCCAGAACCTCCCGGGTGGGCCACGGGCCGGTAAGGACGATTGCAGTACCACAGCACGTCCCAGCCCCACGACTGGTTTTCCTTAGCGGAGGGTGCAGGCTGGGGACAGCGGCTTCCACAGCAAATCTCCTCGATGACGTCGAAGGACATTCGTGCGGTAAGACACGGCATGTCGGGCCGTGCATGGGAGCTTGCAGCCCTGCAGATGGCCAGCCCAGAGTTGAGATGCAGTCCTGGCAAATCTGTTTTGAGTCGCATTTGCTCAGCAGCGAGGCTTGGCAGTGGGTTCTGTGCCAGCCTGGACTGCTCTGGGGCTGGCTCAGGTGCGACCACGTAGCAGAAATGCCCCTGTGGGGCCTAAACTTCCTTCTGGCGGCTCAGGCATGTTCTGGCAGAGAGTCCCCATGTCCCAGTGCCTGGGAATTGTCTGTCTGGGCAAGAAAATTCCTTCCTTGGGGCAGGGGCTGGGCTGCCTCCCTGCTGGGTCACCTTGCTGGGGCTGGGACCGTGGTGCGGTGGCCCCACTGGAAGTGTCTGCAGCCCCCGCCTGCCTCTGCCTTTCAGATGAAGACTTCCAAGCGCGGCGGCAGCAGCTCCGGGAAGAGGACGAGACGCCGAAGGAAGGGCAGTAAACGGTGAGAGGCACCTGTGGAGGCAAATACTTCCCGGTGAGCATGTGAACGGGTCCCATCCATCCATCCACCCTGGCTGGAGGAGGGGGCCGGGTGCTCTGGGTCGGGTCCAGAGCGTGTCCGGGTGGAGACAAGGTGGCCACGGTGTGACTGAGGCTGAGCACGCGCCATTCTCCTTCCCCTCCCTTCTCCTTCTGTCCAGGTTCCAGTGCTGGGGTTTATTGCTGGCACAGAACGTGCACAGGGCTTCGTAAGACGATGGCTGAAAAAGGAAAAAAACCCACCCAACAAATAACCCCTTTTTTTGGCTGTTTCCCCTCTGCTGTTGTACTCCTCTGAAGTACAAGTATCGAAGTGAGGCACAGTGTTTTCTTACTGGCAGTTTGAAAACAACTACCTAGCAAATCAGCCAAAAAGGAAAAGAAGAAAAGGAAAGAAAAAGACGGCAGCTGATGTGAGCTGCTGTGGAGGAGTTGGTGGAGCTCAGACTTGGGGGAAGCAATGTCCTGCCTGCTCTCTCGGTCCGAGTGGCGTTACAGGAGGAATTGAAAATCGGGTTGTACCAACGAGGATCCGTTCACACGTGGGATCTGCTTGGCTGGAGCGCTCTTGAACATATCTCTGTAGCGATCTGATGTAACTTTACTCTGCGCACACAGGAAAAAAAACCCAAACACACGAGAAGGAGAACCTAACAGCCATTGTCTACTATTGCTAGGAGTAATGAGCAGAGATTCAGATCAGGTAATAGTCAAATAATATAAATTGTTTATAAAAGGAAAGGCCTTCTTTTTCCTAGGCGTTTCACTTTGAATTAAACCTTTGCCTTCGGCATTGCTAAAACTGCCTTGAAGTACAGACGCTTTGTGCCGCCGCGGGCCGGCCGGCGGGGCAGCACCAAGGGCTCGATTTCGCATCGGTTTAACCCTCACTGCTGAAGCAGGACCCAGCGTGCCAGTGGTGGTCCTGGCTGCCAGGCAGGGCACTCGGCAGCTCCGGGGATAAAATACCATAGGTAAGATGCAAAGCCCGAGCTGGGGGGGTTTGCAGGTGAAGCTGGGGAGACATTTTTGGCACAGAGAGCTGGCACAAGGGCCTGTGAACGCTGCTGGGTTCAATGCAGGGCCGGGGCTGGCCCAGTGGCAGGAGCAGAGCACCCTTCTTTGCGCCCACCTCGGGGGATTCTTTTCGAGAGGAGGGCTGAGGGGCTGGCAGGCAGCGCTTGAATTGCTGCAGCTTTCGGAGATGCTGTCAGGCTAAAAATAATTACGTAAACAAATTCCTTCCCTGTGTAAGTAATGAGTGACGAGCATAAAGTCAGAAATCGCTCCCGCCAGCACATTTTCTTCTCCTTTATCGGCATAATCTGTTTACTGCTAAATGCAGGAGGTGGCTGTAGACGTGCCTGTTTCACTTTCTGGCTCCTGCGAACCAGCACAAATGTTGCAAGATACGAGCTGCGAAGGCGGCAGTCGCAGAAAGCCCAGCCGTCAAACACACACGCAAGTGTTTTCCCTGCCTCTCCGCGGGGTTTGGTAACAAAAGCCCACATTGCAGGCGCTGGCTCCCGACGGGCTCCTTTTCAAACCCGCCTGGAGCCCACACGCCTTTGAAGCGGACGCCAAGATTTCTTGCCCCGCGTGCAGCGCAGCCCGTTCACCTGCTGAGCGCGGCAGGGATTCATGGGGACCCCAGTGTTTCGCCCTCTCCCTGCTCTCCTGGGCCAGGGCTGGGAGTGCTTTGAGGTGTTTGGGGCTGCA
>NW_009693500.1:4906-5730 GCF_000703405.1 Apaloderma vittatum
CAAAACTGAAGTGCCCCCGGCAGCACTTGGGGTGTTAAGGGTGCACTGGGCTGGAAGCATCCTGGGATGCCAGCAAGCTTTGGGTTCCTAAAATGAAAGGAGCAGAAGACCCACCCCACTGAGTCGATCCTGGCTTTGGTGCCCCTGGGAGGGATTTTTCTTCCCAGACTGCAACTGGTGGAGAGAAAGGAGGGGCTCCTGTCCTACTCTCTGCTGGCTCTGGTGTCCGTAGGAGGCTGCTGTTACTCCCTCCCAGTCCAAAGCAGCTCTCTGCATATTTGGAATAAAATCAAGCTTGGAACCAGATCAGCTTGTCAGTGTTCCAGCACCTCTTAGCTACCGAGAGCTTAACTTTCAGCAAAGTTTCCATGAACACAGGAAGCACCAACAGACAGTCGGGCAGGAGCTCGGGCTCTGGCGGGAAGGAAATTCTGCTTCTCCCCGGCTGAGGACGTTGTTACTGGAGGGCTGGTCTGGTGCGCGGGGAGGAGAGGCAGCGAAGCGCTCATGCCCAGGCGTTTGCAGCCTGTCTTCCTGCTGCCGAACCCTTGGAGGGTTTGCAGCGCTCCTCATCCTTGCCGAGGGACAAGCTGCACTGTCCAGCTCTGGGCAAAGCCACGTTTTGCGTCATGTCACAGGTCAGTCCTGCTGGAACCGCTGGCTTGAACAGCAGCAAGCGGCGTCATGGTCAGCGCCACTGTTCCCTGTCTGCTGAGCCTCCACGTTAGTCGACATGTTGCCTCCAAGTTGTCTTTGTAACGCAGCCGAGGTTTGCCGGCAGAGAGGAGCCTGGAGGCAGTCGGCCGCTTTTGCTTTGAGCTGGT
>NW_009693500.1:5961-6927 GCF_000703405.1 Apaloderma vittatum
CCCGTGAACGCACAGGGCTGGCAGCGTGCGCGTCGTTGGGGCTTCGGGGGGGTCTTTGCTAACGTGGTCTAAACAACTTCACCTTAAATATCCTAGGCTAGGGAAAGCCTCTCTGAATGATGTCACTCTGTAGCCATTTCAAAATATCTTGGAGGCACAAAGCATCATGTTAATGGAGAGTGATTGTTTTTATGTCCCTTAAAAAAATAATTCAGGTCTAATGAGTAGAAAGGCCACTAAAACTGGCTCGGGAGCCAAAATGCATTTCTTATATAAAAATGTACAATTCTCAGTGACCTTTGTATCACTTCTATACAAAATGGTTTAAAAAGAACAAAACTAAACAAAATGACGTGACGTTTGTGAGTGTTGCTATTTTAGAATTTATTTCCATAAGTGATTTTTTTCTTAAAGATGTTTAATAGTAATTCATATAATAAAATCTTGTTGTATTCTTAGCACTCAGGTGTATTTTGGGTTTTTTGATCCTATTTTGTTACAGGAGGGAAAAAGAAAGAAACCTTCCCTTCATGCCCACTGTAGCCACGTCCCTCCTGGCTGCAGATGCCCAAAAGCCGCCCTGGTTCTTTGCCTCCCTGCTCGTGAAGGCGCTGAATTTGTGTCTGACGATTGGAGAAAGCGAGCGCTGTGGGATACCCATCACTGCTGAGCTCCAGCTTCCACCCTGGAGCAATTCCTGCTTCCACCCAGCAGGATGTTTGGTTCGGTGGCAAGTCCCGTGCGGTGCCTGTTGTGGGAGAGAAGAGCAGCAGGAGCGAGCGGCAGCGAGAACCCGGGACTGGGGGAAAACCCTGGCACAGCTGGGGATGTTCTGGGGACGTCCTGGCCCCCTTTCTCCTCACTTCACCTCGGCTGGCAAAGCAACACTGGCCCAGATCTCCCCTCTGCCGTCCCCACACCGGGATTTCAGCCGGGGTCTGACGCAAAGCCCAGCCTGCCCGCAGC
>NW_009693500.1:6993-7265 GCF_000703405.1 Apaloderma vittatum
AATAACAAGCCTCTTGGGGATGGGGTGTGTGAGATTTCTTCAAACTGTTTCATTAGCTATCGCACTCCTCCGCGTCTGTCAAGCAGGCAGTCTGGCTCCTTCGCGTCGTCTCCTGGTGGAATAGAAGTGTGTTATTGTAATGAATTATTTTTGAAATATGTGTTATTCTTCTCCAGCCCTGCATGTTTCCACACCGTGCCGAGCTGGTGGCATCTCCGAGTCTGTGGAACTGGACAGCGTTGGTGGAATTGCTCCCGTTAGGGGCTGGTCCC
>NW_009693500.1:7282-8680 GCF_000703405.1 Apaloderma vittatum
CAACTTGGCGCTGGGCTTGGCTTCCCCTTCCTGCAACAAGCTGGAGGAGGATAACTTTCGGTGAGAAACTCCTCGGAGGCTCCAAAAGCAGCACTTGGACCCAAAGATGAGGGAGGTGTGTGCCAGGTGTGACGGAAGAGTCAAGCCCCGCTTACTGGAGCTGGCCTGCTGTGTCCCTAGCCCGTCTCAAACCCCTCGCTTTGGGAAAGATTAGGACTTCTGGCACGCGCCATCCTTGACAAATACCCTCCTTGGGCAGCCTTAGCAAGGCAGCGCCTCGCCTGAGGGGCTGTGAACCGTGGAGACTGCTCCAAACCTCCTCCCCTCGCGGTGGGCAGCCTGTGACTCGCAGGAGGAGGGTTATTTCCCATGGGCAGCCCCGGGGGGCAGCAGCAGGACTGGGGGGGCACGTGGAGCATCCCCCTCACTTGCGGGGTTGGGACCGTAGCGCTCACAATGGACGGGGACGGAATCTGCTTTCCCTGCACCAGCTGTCCAGGAGCAGCTTTCAGTTGCTGGCTCGGATTAGAGCTTCCCAGCCTCACGTGTGGCTCGGAAACCTTCCCTGTGAAAGAAGATGCTGGAAAAAGTCAAAGCATTCTTGCCTTAAATGTCAAAAGCATCGAAATGCTGGAAAAACCCTGGATGTCGCCTTCTTGCCTCAGCCAAGCTCTCGCAAGCCCGCAGGGGAGCCAGGGCTTTTTCAATGAGCTGAAAAGACCAAGGTCTGCCCAGTCCTTTGAGCAGCTCAGATACAGCCCTGGAGTGGTCCCAGCAAGTCCCTTTCAAATTCTCCTGCTCTACGGGGGCAAGGGTTTTTCTTTCCAAACTGCGTTTTAAAACAACCAGCAGCTGGTAAAAGCCCGGCACAGAAAACTACTCAGATGACGATGAATGCTGGAGGTGTTTTAGATCCGCATCAAGTACCTGCTGGTGGAAATTTACTGCCCCCTTCCTTCCCAAGGCTGGAAGATGGAAGGAGGGATATAATTTTTTTTCCCCCTGTCAGCTCATTCCCAAGCTAAGGGCTGCACCTAGTGACCAGGCACTGCTTGCTGCCACGCACTTCTCCCAAGTCAGGTTGGTGGAGAAGCTGACGGGGAAGGTTGTTTACACAGGGCAAACAGCCTACGTGTGACTGCTGGATTTTATAAATCACGATAAATAATAAAGGCTGGGGGTCTGCCCAGAGGCAGGCACCGTCTGCTGCCACCTCCTGGGTCCCGCAAGCAGTGCTGGGGCTGCCCAGGGCAGGATCAGGCCATGGTGCAAACCACAGCGGCAAATCCCACCGTTCGCTCTCCATCTGGGTGAGACCCAACACCAAAAATGCAACCGAGGTGAGATAGATCCTCCCTGCATCCTGTCACCGGTGACAATTTTGCAGCCCAGTGTCAC
>NW_009693501.1:0-282 GCF_000703405.1 Apaloderma vittatum
ATCCCCTCCATCCATGGGCTGGGGTCTCCTCGGGGCACAGGTCTGGGGTCTTCTCCAGGAAGGGTGAGGGTCCCCTCCACTCACATATGGGTATCCCCTTGGGCTCGTGTCTGGGGTCCGCTCCAGGAACGGGTTGGGGTCCCCTCGGCAACAGGTTGGGGTCCCCTCTGAGAATGGGTTGGGGTCCCCTCCATCCATGGGCTGGGGTCTCCTTGGGGCACAGGTCTGGGGTTCCATCCGAGCACAGGCTGGGGTCTCCTGTGTTTGCGAGGTGTGGGCCCC
>NW_009693502.1:0-2156 GCF_000703405.1 Apaloderma vittatum
TTTATTATTTTTTTTGGTCTCCGTTCTTTCCAATCAGGGAAGGGAATTTCTCAAAGCGAAACCAAAAAGATTCGGGAGTGGGGCCGGGGGCTGGCTGCGCGCACAGGGCAGGGATGGAGGGATGGAGGGGTGGATGCAGCTCGGACTGAGCACACACAGCACTTGCAAGGCGAGAAGGGGAAGCATTTAGCTCCGAAAAGGTGTCAGAAATCAACTGGGCAGGACAGTGCTCAGACAAAGGCTTCATTATCTGTAACCTCCTAAACTGCGACTCGACTTCATTTTTATTTTTTTCCGCCAGGATAAAAAAAAATACTTATACAGCTTGTGGATTGCTAGTGTTGCTCAGTGCGTTAAAGTTTCTTTTCCCCCGCAGATTCAAAAGGGGAGGTGAGAGGAAAAGATATTAATCTGCCTGGAAGTGATGTGATAGTTCAGCATCATTTCAGAAGAAGTGATCTCGCATTAAACAAGTCCCGAAGCTTTTGTGGAGGCACAGAAGTCTGGCTGGAGCGTTCATAAAAGCTGCGAGATAACCTTGTAGCTGCTGAATCCAATAGCAAGGCGTGTTTTAATTCCAGTCTGGATATTTGCTTAGAGACATTGCTACTGAAAAGAAGAATATTTCAGGATATTGCTTTATTTGCCCTGCACTCTGAGTGGACTTGGTGCACATAAACTTTGCATTCAACCATGGGGATGGTTTCACGTCGAGATAAGCGTGAAAGGACAATATTTTATGGGGGGTTCACCTCGTGTTAAATTTTATGGGGGGTTCACATCGCGTTACGGGATTCCGCAGCAAAGAAAATGTTGTCTTAAGCCGTGTCTTCAGCCTTACACCGTGACTTTAGTCTTAAGCCGTGTCTTTACTTTGCTTTAAGGTGAAGTGTCTCCGTCTCTGCTTTGTCCTGCTGAGTTCTCAGAGACCAGCAGCCCCCGAATAGAAGGGGTTGGTGTCACGAACGCTATCTTCTTTTATTTTTTTTTTTTTTGCATTTAATCCCACGACGATAATGGGGAGCGAGTAACTCCGTGTGCTGCAGGTTTCCGTGCAAATAAAAGAAATCTTTGCCAGATAGGTTTGCCTTTGTGTAACATCAACATGCACCATCCACGACTAATTTAGTGACCTTGCCTGCTGGCATTAAGGTTACAAAAACTGCTGCTTCTTATTAGAACTGCGTGGCTTTGGTAATTTCTGGTCGTTTTGCGGTTCGTCTGTGATATGTTCTGACAGTATTAGATTTTAAAATTTTTTTTCCCCTCTGAAAAACCTCCCCACTGACTCTGCTTTTCAGTGCTTCTCTCCCTCTGCATGCTTAGTCCCTCCTTTCTCTCTCTCTCCTTCTCTCTCTGCCTCTTTTTTCTTTCTCTCTCTCCCCTTCTGCATGTACATCTGCGGACAACCCTTCTTTTGTAAGGGTTCTCCTTAAAATATTCCTCCAAAGTGGAAAAGCCGAGCTGCTTTTTTTCCCCTCCACATGTCACAGCTCACTATATTAGCAGCCCTGCGGTGTAAGTATTTTTAAAATGGGAATAGATAAAAGAATGATGAGTGTATATATATATTTTTTCCCCTCGCGAACATAAAAATAACCGTCATTGGAGACCAGTGATTGACAGATAAATTGGTCTCGATAAAGGCCAAAGAAGACATTCTGCTCCTGCAGGAATATTTCCCTTTAAGGGCTCACATAAAGCAGGGGACTTAAAACGGAATGAGGGATAAATTCTGTGCGGGGAGCGAGTCTATGACTTTTCTCGTCGAATTTGGAAAATCCGGAGTTCCTTGACAAAGAGCCCCCGTCATATTTTTGTTTTTCGAGAGGGAAATCCTATTTCTACCAGTAGCGAGGGCAGCCTTGTGCATTCTTTCTCTTTTTCTTTTTCTTTTTTTTTCTTTTTTTTTTTTGGCTCGAGCCCTGTGGATGGAGGTCCAGGATTTTACCCCGGCTCAGCTGAGGGGGATAAGCTTGGAGGGGCTGGACGGGGGGGTTCTTCCTGGCAGCATCCCTCCTCCTTGCCTCTTTCTCCTTGAATCTGCCTTAATCTCTTTCCTCCTGCTCACATCTCCCATGCAACTTACTGAGGGGAGGGGGAAACCAAAGCAACAAAACCCCCAAACCCCACACACTAAGAATTGAAGATCTTTC
>NW_009693503.1:0-7090 GCF_000703405.1 Apaloderma vittatum
GGGAGCTGCGCTCCGCGTCCCCACTTCCCGGGACTGCTTCGAGCCGTAGCCTAAGCCAATAAGACGGGCTAAATCCAGCGATGCTCTAAAAATTCGCGTCCTTCCCTCTAGGAATGCTGTATTAAGTATAACCCAGCGGCTCGATATGAATCGGATGGGGAGGGGGAGAAAACGTGAAACAAGCGTGTCGAGGAGACGTGCACTTAAAGATTAGAGATTAATTTAAAGTTGGAGATTAAGTGAATGCTGCCCAAATGTATAGAGGTAATGCTCTAAACCAGGTCTCTGCTATAGATGCAATTAAAAAGGAAAGCCAAGAAGCTGCACGTAACATGGGTAGTTAAATCACAGTCCATTTGTTACAACGATCAATCGATGTTACGTAAAGGAATTGGCCATTTCCAAATCTGCGGGAATTTTTAATTACGCTTCTGTAATAAATTACCTCTTTGCCCATGACCCAACCTGCAGATGCCGTGATAGAAGTGCCCACATCTTGAAAAACAGTCTGCTTGGAGGGTATAAAATGACATTTGCCCTAACTATCTTTTTCTGACATTTTACAACAGCAAGGGGGAAATTTTAGGAAACAAGCAAAGTGGGGGGGGTGAAGGTGATGGAGCTGTCTCCTTACATGAGACTTCTCTTGCTGTCTATTCCGTTACCCATTTATCTGAATGTTAATCCAATGAAAAATATTTACCAAGGCTTAACAGGACATCCTATCTGGTTGTGTGGTGATAATCAATTATTCCATCAATTATTAATTATGGATTAGTTGCTTTTTTCAAGCTGGAGTAAAGCTGCATTTGGGAGCTTTACCCAAAATCGCTATTGTGTGTAAGATCTGCCGAGCTGAACGTGCCAGCATCTGCTTTGCTTACATTTGCATTTTTTATGGTACTAAAAGGAAGAACCAAAACAAAAAAAACGTCAGGGATGCTCCAAATTCTTCCCCCCAATAGTCAAAATAATAAAGCTGCACTGGATTTATCACTTCTGTATGTTTTTAGCCCCAGGTTCTTGGAAAAGGGGTTCTCTTCCCACAGAGCTATCTCTTCTGAGAAGAGCAAATTAAAAGCCTCCATTAGCACAACTCCTGATGGCCTCATTTTCTCTTTTTTAAGAAATAAAATGTATCTTCAGTGTTGAACAGTCCTGGTGATGGAAGGCGTTAAACGGTTCCAAAGAGAGGACAGCAGTACAATGGAAGTTTCATTATAATAATAGGATAAAAAAAAATTGCTTAATGCATGATAAACCTTTCAGATACTTAATATTTCTGGGCACCGAAGCACATCCTATCAGCATGTTCCCGCTGTAGAACTGGAGCTCAAGTAGAAACTGAAAGCAAATAAGTGTTTGATCCAGGGGACCGCTGGAGTTTAGAAATCCCTCGATGGACTATAGCTGCTTATTTCTCCTCTGCTTATAAAATAAACAAAAATAGGTGGCTGCTGAGCAAACAAACAGTGAGTTGAGCAGAAAGATGGTCTGGCAGTGTGACTGAGAGCAGCCAGGCAGAGGAGGAGGAGGGGAGGCGACTGGTGAGCGGTGTGATGAAGAGCATACTGGTCAAAATTGAGAGGCTCAGAGCTGGGAAAGCATCTCCCTGTGCGTTCTTGCTGGATCGCTCTGCCGCCTGATTTATATTGGCATTATATTTACGTTATGCTCCTGTATCGGGTGCAGTGAACTATGCAGCTTGCGTGTTTTAATCTCTCCCCGTCTCGGCCCCCCAGTGTGGCATAACGCTCGTTTGTCTCTGAAATGAAACATGGAAGCCTCATTAAATGCACGGAGGAGAAGCCTGCAGTGCTGAACTCCTCGCCATGCCCCATGTTTGTTTATCCTGCCGATAGCCAGAATCTCCAGCGCACGGAGCCACGATGGCGACTTGCCCGGAGCCCGAACTTGCGCCTGGCGTGGGCTTAGGGCTGCTTCTGCCTTTGGGTGAGGAAATCGGTAGAGGCAACCCCAACGCTTCTTGGTGTGTTTGTTCTCCAGAGGAGGAGGCTGAGCCTCGCGCAACTGGCGAGTGCCAGGGACGTGCTGTGGGCTTGGCTTTTGGCAGACGCCTTTCTGCTACAGCACTGTGGTCTCTGCCCGTAGGGTCCTGAGGTAGAGGCATGGGGAGCGCTCCGTCCTCCTTTGGCGCAGCTGATGAGCCGAGTGCAGGAATATAATTGGAAGCCTCTCTTTGTGGCAGGAATCCTTCTGACATGGCAGCGCGCGGCTTCTGGGCTGTGTCTTGGATAATGTGGAGTCCTCTCACACCCAGATAAGCAGGCTGTTAATAAGTGCGACTTCCTAGGAGGGCACGAAGGAGGAAGGAGTTCAGTTGTTGCAGTGGTTACAACGCGCGCTTTGCCGAGAGGCTTATGCAGTGGCAGATTTGGGTGCAGAGTGTTTCTTGTCTTTTGAAATCTAGAGTACAGTCAGCTACATATTTTTACATAATCATGATTTTGTAAGTTACCCTTCCCTCCTTTTGTAGATCCTTGAGAAATAAACCCTGCTGCACACAGTCTGCATATTGCCGCCATCATCTGCCAGCAGAGCTGAACCAAATATTTAGGAAATCCATTTCCCAGCTCCTGCTAACGCTTGCTGCCAGCCCCAGCTGCTGCCTCTTGGAAAGGGCTGTGGCAGCTCCTTTCTGAGAGAAGGGAGCGAGCACAACTTGGGAGGGGAGAAGAAGGTGAGAGAGGTTTCAGGCTTGCTCTACTGATCCCTTCCCCCTGTTTTGTGGTGGAAATACTCATTCCCACCTTGTAAAGTGAGCGTGTGGGCAGCGGTGTGCTGGATGGTGTGAGCCCATGGCTCCAGAGGAAGCTGAGCGTGGGCGTGCGTGGCCTCTGGTGCGTCCCCTTGCCCCATTCCTACCTGCTTACCTCGGTTCCCTGCTCCCTGGTGGGGGCCTTGCTGTCACCCTGGCTTGGTAATGTCACCAGATATGTCCCCTTGGGACTCAACTGCAGCTTCTCAGACTTTGTGCTCGCTGTGGCTGAGGTGTGGAGTGGGCTGGAGAAGAGGAGGGAGAGGCCATTGCCTGTGGTGTCTGGTCTCATTCCTCAGCCCCCCAAGAGCATGGGCCCCCCGGGGGGAGCTCGGGCAGGTTGGGGAGCTCAGGAGGTGGTACAGAGCTGGGGAGTGTCTGGCTCTGGGTCAGCCCCTGTGTGGGTGGTGTGCTGATACTGATATCTCTAGCAAAGAGGTTCAGAGGCCAGGCAGATTGGTGGGGAGAGCTTTATTTTTTTCCAGGCAAGGGTTACAGCCTCAGACTGGGTGCTGTCGTAATAGCTGGAGGTGGTTCAGGCCTTAATTTCCATGCAGATGCATTAAGGAGCAGGCGGCTTGCAAGCATGTTTGAGCAGTGCCCTTACCCACAGAGGTTCTCCTTCGTTCCCTCTTGGGTGACAGTGGCTTCGGGTGGGGAAGAACTGTGGTGCTTGGCCCGGAGGGACTGTGCCACGATGGTGGGATTCCTGCCCTGGACGAAATGCGGGGCAGGGGCAGGGATGGTGCTGCTGCAGGTCCTGGTCCTGGCCCTGGCTGCTGCTGTGCCTGTCACCAGATGAATGCCCCAGGCCCTGCTCAGCATTTCACGGCACGATTTTCTGCTCCCCTGAGGCTGGTCCCGGAGGGGCACGTGTGGGGCAGGCAACTCAGCTGGAGTTGTGGCTTTAACCCTTTGGGCTGGAAAGCCACCGTGGTGGGCTGGCACCCTGTGTGCTTGGATGTGCTCCACTGGAAAGGGGACCAGCCTTGTGCTTCTCACCTCATCTCCACCTCTTCTCTTCCCTGTCCCTTTAGTCAGGCTCAGAGATGCCCCTTCTCGCTTCATCAGCTCCAAGTTCACTCTCTTTGTTAGCAGAAAGGCTGTTAAAAATGTCGTGGAGATGAGGGCTTTGGCCAGAGAAGGCCAAAGACTGTTGCAGCGTTACAAATATGCAGGCAGTATGTGATGGAATAGCTTTTGTGTCTGAAGGCAGTGGGGAGGATAGATTAGGACTTGCCACCTACCTGGATTTCCCACCCTGCAATGTGTGCCAAGCTTGGTTCACTCTCTCCTTGAACAGGGCAGGTGTCAAGCACTCTTAATGAGGATAATAAATGAGCAGTGAGGTGGTGATTAGCCTGCTGTTCTTCACCGAGTCCCTGCAGCCCGTTGTGTCTGGTGACCAGAGAAGCCCTGGTGGCTCCTCCAGTCCCGTTGGTGGCTTGCAGGTGGGCTTCTGGCTGTGGTGGTGTCTCACAGCACCTCTCCTGGCCCTGGGGCAAGGCTGGAGTGGCCACCTGGCCACTCACACCACCAAGCCAGAGAGGGAGGTCTTGGGAAAGGTCTTGCCTGTGGGATAACATGCACTCAGGTGTGACACCTGCTCTTTCTGAGGTGTGTCAAAAACTCCTTCTGGATGTGAGCAGCATGCTTAACCATGGCGAATAGTCAAGCCTTGAGTGGCCACTCTTTTGTAAAGAAGTGCTCAGGCAGTCTGCCACACCCCGAGGCAGGGTACAGCCCAGGCTGGGTTGTCCAGGCCCAGATGACTGCATGAACACCCTCGAGACACCATTTGTTTAGCCTTTTCCCATCTCTGCTCGGTTTCCATATAGTTACCGATATGCAGAAGAGCTTGCTCAGCCTTAAGAAACTTGTTGGGTCTGGGTGGGTGCGGGACTGGCTGTTGGGGTCCTGAGCGAGTAGCTGGATGTATGTGAATTGCAGGAGCAAAAAGCTTCTTGGCTCGGTGAAGCTGGTTGTTGTCCGAGACCTGTCCTACATCCCCTTCCTAGAAGGGGGCAGGCTCTTCTTTCCCAAGGACGTTTACAGGAGAGGAGGGCTTGCCATTGCTGGACGCTCACCTGGGAGGTGATGGTGTTTCTGGGTGTATACAGGCTGAGATTTTGTGCCTACAACTCGGCTGCCTCTTCCTGAAATATGTGGCTTCGTGACAGATCCTGGGGTCAATTTATGGCTGCTCTGCCTTAGTCGCTCGTTAGAGCAAATGAGCGCTTTCTGTAGAGCCCAGCACCTTGCAGTGCCGAGGCTCGCTGTGCTGCTGAAGGTATTGGAGTTGGGAAGGTCCAGCCATCAAGACTAGTAAATATTCCAGAGGGGTGATAGCAAAATGACTCGCTTCTCCAAGCTCAGATAGAGATATTAATATTTCAATACCCCTAGGTTGTAATTTACTACAATTTAAGATGATTGCACTGTGATAACTTAAAATACATGCCTTTCAGAGCAAGCTACACAGTGTCCAGCTCCGTGCTGGGCTTTGTGTGGGTTCCAGCTCCTGGTGGGCTGCTCTCCATGGCTGGGGGTGGGCGTCCTCGCCGCTCTCCATGGCTGGTGCTGTGCGTCTGCGCCGCTGTGTTTTCCCCAGCACAAACTGTTCCCTTTTGGCTCCTCTAGCTTCTCCTTTTCAGGTTCATGTGAATTAATGCCCTCGATATTTAGGTTAGGGTCAGCCCAGCTGACCAGATGTGAGCAGTGATTTCTGGTTTAAAAATATTGCAGTGCTATTTCTAAATTTTTAATCTCTCTCAGTGATTTGGAGACAGTTTTATGAAACGTGGAATTAGGATGGTGCTCAATGCTAAATGGTAAAGGAGATTATATGGATTTAACTCTATGCGTCTGTCACATAACTATTGCCGATCCCATAACTTCCATTTTCTATTAAAAATCCGTTTCCCCCTTTGACCTGAAAAAAAGCTTTGTGGGTAATCTGAATTTCTCTGTTTATGAGGTATTTTTCCACTCCTCACCCCAGCCCCTCGCCCGTCCGTGTCTAAACCTTGCTGGGCACTGCATGGGAAGGAGACGTTTCCCTGTCAGCCTGAGGATGCTCTCCGATCTCTGTTAGGGCAGGAGCTTTCTCAAGCCGTGGTCTGGGAGCTGGGGTGGAGGTGTTGGATGGGGCCTGGCGTGGACATGGACGGGTGATGGGGCAGCGGAACGTTCCTGTCCCGAAGCTGGTGGATGAGCGAGGGGGGCTCGTGGCGTGTCCCTCGCGTGCCGCGTGCCCCAGCTCCAGCCATCTTCTGCTTTGCTGGGGTGGCAGGCGCTGCCACAAATAGCACGCTGCCGCTCACGCCCGCTTTGTTGTTCTTCTTCTGCCTGCAAATGCGTGTCTTTCTCTTTCATGTGTTTGGGAGAAGCACCGCGCTGTTCTGATGAAGGGAAATGCTGATTCATGACGACAAACCAGCCTGGAGATGTCACAAAATGACATCCGCAGGGCGGTGCGGTGGCCCCGTAGCTCTGCAAAGCCTGGCGTTGCTGCGCGGGAGGCTTGGCTGGAGCGCTCTGCTGCTCCGGTCCGGTGTTCTGGTGCCGGTCAGCAAGGGTGCAAAAGATGAATGGCTTTGTCTACATCTACCTGTGTGTGGACACAGGGGACTATTTTTGGGGAGATATGGAGACGCTTCTTCACCTATAAATCTGTTGTCTCGTGTGGTGGCAGTGCTGGAGCTTGCTAGGCAGCTGATCTGTTGTGTGGATGGCTTTGGGCAGGTGTGGCTGTGCAGCGCCCCCGATGTGGTGCAGCAGGGCTCCGAGCAGGCAAAGGAGGGAACTGTCACTTTAGGTGCCACTTCAGAGCAGAGCCCACAGAGAGCAAGACTCGGGTGCTCTCGCCTCTGATTTTTACAGGTGCTGGAAGAGGCAGGGGGTTGTGCATCCAGCTGGGAGAAGGATGGAGAGGACTCTGCTCTGGGAAGGAGTGAGGTGTTTTGGGGTTTCCCATCTTGACCTGGTTGAGGATGTTGTGGAGCCGTAGCATGACATGGAGCCAGGAGAGGGGAGATGTGCCTGGCTGTGACCACTGACTCTCAACCAGGAGAGGAGTTGCAAGGCTACTTGCGTGGATGAAGCTTCCCTTCTCCCCTCTGCTCCTGTCCCCTCCTCCCCAAGTTAAGAAATTGAGGTCATGGAGGGTCCCCTGTGACTCGTTTTGAACCGGCGGCATGGTAGTGATCCTCTTATTGGCTCTGTGGCACCACGAGTGGTGTTCTCAGCCAGAGCTATTAATACACCCGCCGAGGGCCGCTTTCTATATCCCTGTCCTTCCGCCCACTTGGA
>NW_009693503.1:7175-7395 GCF_000703405.1 Apaloderma vittatum
TTATTTATAGGCAATTTTGCTTGCTTTGATTGAGAAGGGGGAGCTCATGGTCCTGGAGGAGGTGGGTGAAGAGGCCCCTTGCCTCGACTGAGGAAGAGAAGCGCTTTCCCGCTGTGCTCGTGGGACCCTGGAGAGCTGCTCCTGGGTGTCCAGGTGGCTCCAAGCTCTGCCCTGGACTGTGCCCTCAAACTCTGCATGTCTCAGTCTTTGGGTGGTGCAG
>NW_009693503.1:7438-7823 GCF_000703405.1 Apaloderma vittatum
GGTGAGACTGGGCTTCCCCTCCCTCTGACTCTGGGAGAGGGGGGCAGCGCCGAACCCCCTTTTCCTGCCCCCTCTTAGGGGCTGCTGCAGCGCTTGGCGGCAGTGGTAGCGTATGGGGAAGGATCTGCGCCCTGCTTGCAGGGGCTGTGTCGGCGTTGCTGGCAGGCGACTGCAGAGCCGGTGAGGCATGGGCGTACTGGCCGACTGCGGCTTCGGGCTGGGGGACACTGGGCTTTGCAGGAGCGATGGTGCTGGTTTATCGTGCTTGGGTGGTTGTTGCACATGGATGTCCTCTGGCCTGTGGGTGCTGAGGCACAGTCAGACCAGGAGCTCGGAGCCACCTCTGTGCGTACAGCCACCTGGGGAAACATTGGGGATGTACCCT
>NW_009693503.1:7838-9464 GCF_000703405.1 Apaloderma vittatum
ACAGCCCTGCGTTGTCCTGGTTAGGTGCCCGTGATCCCTGATCCGTGCTGCCAGCAAGAGCGCTGGCCTGTGAAGGTGGCCTTTATGCTTCCAGCCCATGCACTGATGCTCCTTGGCTCCCCTGCTCTGCTCTGTGCATGGGCTGGGGGCTGTCCTGGGGGGTGCTCACCGCGCTGTTGGGAGTCACCAACTTCTGCAGTAACCCCCACCGTTGTGGCCTCTGCTTCCTCCCCAGCACACGCTGAAGATGTTGGAACCAGCCTCTACTTTGTGAACGACTCTATCCAGCAGGTCACCTTCTCCAGCACAGTGGGGGTGGTGATCCCCTGCCCAGCAGCAGGGTCACCCAGCGCCATCCTTCGGTGGTACCTGGCCACAGGCGATGACATCTACGATGTGCCCCACATCCGGCATGTCCATGCCAATGGGACTTTGCAGCTCTACCCCTTCTCGCCATCAGCCTTCAATAGCTTTATCCACGACAACGACTACTTCTGCACCGCGGAGAACTCGGCTGGCAAAATCAGGAGCCCAAATATCCGTGTTAAAGCAGGTAAGAGCTCTCTGTGGGTGCTGGGATTTGGACGAGGTTCTGGCTTTTCTCCAGTTTTTTCCATGGCCTGGGTCAGTAGCACTGCTGGCGGGTTCTCTGCCTGCACCTTGGGCTGCTCCTGCCGTAGCCCACGGCCCTCCTCAGGCCTGCCTGTGCCCGCTGTAGCATCCAGCCCCAGCATGCCAAGGCTTATTAAGCAAAGAAGAAAAGAGGAATATGGCAAAGAGCTGATTCCAAGAGCCATTAGAGTAAATTATTGACCAGGCTGAGGAGGGCTAATAGCCCAGGAACGGCTTCATTATGTAACCTATTAAAAGTGGGGCTAGCAGAGGGAACATGACAGAAGTGACTACAGGGTTTTTTATTTTAATACCTTGTACTGCCAAGTAAATGGATATTAACCCCCTTCCACTGAGTGAATTATTTACCAACTCTCTCGGGTTACCCATAAACCACAGCCCGGTGGCGGAGGGATGGCAGCAGATGGGGTGCGGTAGACCTGGGTGAGCACACGGAGCTGTCGCTCTCCTTATGCTGAGCACCTCAGGCTGGGCTCCCTGTGGGGCCAGGGCTGTCTGTGCCTGCGCCCCAGGGTGCTGCAGGGCAAGTGGCCCCTTGGCGTGGGGTGACGTGGCCACGCGTGGGCTGTTGTGGCAGGCCAGCTGGCTCTGTGCTGAGCAGCAGGTGATTGCCTGCAGTGGGGTGGCTTGTGCTTCTGAGCAGACAGTTGTGGCCTCTGGTGCTGGTGACCCTGGGCTCAACGTGGCCTGAAATTGTCAAGTTTTGCAGACTTTTCTGGTAGGAGTGTGGAGGTGTTGACGCTCAAACAGCGAGCGTGGCTGCTCTGGCTGGCCGGAGAGTTGGTGCCGTGGAAAGGAGAGCTCTCTGCAGGGGAGAGAGAGCTTGTCTGGGTCCTTGGCAGCTTTGGCTTTGCCCTTCTCCTGCGTGCTGAGGCCTTCCTTGGGATCCCAGCGAGTCAGCAGCAGAGCCGAGTCCTGGCTTTCATCCCCTCTCTCGATACCCGCTGGGTTAGCGGACAGGCCAGTCTCCCTTCTCCCCTGTGCAGGTGCCGT
>NW_009693503.1:9480-11865 GCF_000703405.1 Apaloderma vittatum
GAGTGTGTGGTGGGGACCCACTCACTGGGCTCTGAGAACCACCAGCGACAGCTCCAGCTGTGGCAGCTCCAAGTAGTTTGGGGTTTATGGCATTTGGAAACGGTTGTGAAATGGTCCCCTGCTTCTGTTTCCTCCTGGTCATCTTGCATCCCAGCCGCTCTGCAGGGCTTTGTAATGGCAAGGCACGAAGTAAAGCCAATTAAAGCTGTACAAAGGAAGCAAATAAATGCAGTTAAAAATGTGAGGAGTTGGAAGAATCTGTGGGAGCTTTGGGAGAAGCTCTTGGTGAGCGTGTGGAGCAAGTCTCTCTTGGCAGTGGAAAGTTTTACATGTGCTAGTCATGGCTGTACGTTACCCGTGTGGGAATTATTCCGGACGGCAGCGAAAGGCCAGGAGCCGCAGCCGCGGCAGAGGTCAGGGCTGCTGGGGTGGTGGCTGTGAGTGTGCCGGAGGCCGGGCTGGGTGCTCCTTGTGGGCCCCGCTGCCCTTTAAAGCCCGCGAATAAACCTCCTGCTCCATGTGATTAAGGGAGGCTTTTGGTAGCTAATCTGCTTTGGCTCTGGAGTCCCTTTCTGTGGTAGGCTTCTCCCTGTGCCCTTGCAGCACAGACCCTCATCCTCCTCGCTGGGACACTGGGGAAATAACCAGAGCAAGCTGGAGGCCACTCTGAACCCCCATTCCTCTTTTCCCCTGGGGCAGGGGGGGCCTTGCCCACCGGGAGGGCAGCACTCTCTCGCTGCTCTCTCCTTTGCCCGAGGTGTGCGATGTGTTCCAGCAGGTGCTTTCTGCTCGGGGAAGACGCCTGCCTTTTGGAGCTGCTAAGGAGTTCTGACTTGGAAGATTTGTTGAGCTGCTTTTGTTCTGGCCAGGGTGCGTTGTTAAATGGCAAAGTGAATGCCTGTCCTGTGATAGCGTTGCCCAGGTGCCCATGTCCTGCGGGGCACGGTTATTGTCGCAGTAAGGAGATGCCTGCACTCACTGCATTTTATGGTTAAACTTCAGCTTTTGAGGTGTTGGCACGTGTTACTGGGCATGGTCTTTGGTGGCAAACTCAGGTGATGCTGGGGACTGCTGCAGGTGTCCCCCCGCGTGCTGAGCCCAGGGCTGCAGTCTCCCAAGAGAGAGCTGCTGCCTTCCCTGGGAACGGGGGGGCAACTCTTCTGGGTGGAAGCAGTTTGCTGGGTGGGTTGGTTTGTTTGGGAAACGTGGGTTTAAAGCAAAAGGAAGCGTGTTTTCCTCCAGCACTGTCATGCTACCAACCATCTGCTTTTCTCTACAGTTTTCAGGGAACCGTACACCGTTCGGGTGGAGGACCAAAGGTCGATGCGTGGAAACGTGGCTGTCTTCAAGTGCCTCATCCCCTCTTCAGTGCAGGAATACGTTAGTGTTGTGTCCTGGGAGAAAGACACCGTTTCTATCATCCCAGGTAAGAGAGGAGCTACTGTTCTTTGGGAAAATCTGACCTGCTTTGCCATGTGTGGAACTCACTGACGTATGAGGCCTTTTATTTTATTTTTTTTCGGTTTATCGTCGGTGCCTATGCTGTCTGAGCAGAGGCTTTTAGTAATGACAGTCTTCTGGCTCCATCCTGCAAAGTGCTGGCGGTGTGAGCAGATGTGTTGTGTTCAGGGTCTCCTTGGTTGGTACTTGGGGTATCTCTGGGCTCATGGATGTGAGCGTAATGACACGTGTGTCTGCAAGGCAGCTTGCTTTGAGTACCTGGAGCTTGTTTGTGCTGTCGGTGTCCGGATTTCTGCCGTGAGGACTGGTTCTCGTGTGGTCAGGATAAGGCACAAGTAGACATTGCAGCTTCTCAGGCAAGTTTTCACAGCTGTTTCAGTCATGGAGTAAGGAATTTGGTCAAAATGGTGTTGAGTGCTTCTTCCCTGTGCTGGCTCCTGGGAGCTGCTTGGGCTCCCTGTCCCACACACCTGCCTTGTAGTCCTGCATAGCGCCGGTGGACCTCTGTGGGAGGGAGTCCTGCGGGAGGGGCAGGAGCATCCGTCTCTATGCAGGGACTTTGCAGCTCGGGTTTTTGCCCCTGGGTAATTCCCTGTCATTTTTTGGGTGGGTTCCTGTGGGAGCGGAGCTGTGGGTTTGGGCTCCTGGGCTCCTGCTGGGTTCATTGCAGGCTGTGAAGCAGTGCGGGGGCTGTGGGCAGGTGCTGGGCAAAGCGTGGGGCAGCCGTGTGTCTCCGTGTACCGGGGTGACCTTTTGGCTCCCTCCTCGGAGCCGGTATTGATGGCAGCGCTGGCTGCCCAGCACGGCATGTGTAAGCTAGTAGTAAAGCAATCAATACTGCTTTCCCTGGGGGGATCCAGAGAGAATTAAAGGATTTTGCCCTAAGTGAATGCTCTGCTCTTGATATTTGCTCACAGGTCAACA
>NW_009693504.1:0-274 GCF_000703405.1 Apaloderma vittatum
CCCTCATGCTGCCCCACGGGCCCCATGCTGCCCTGCTTCCCTCCTTGCTGCCCTGCTGCCCCCAGGCTGCCTCATGTCCCTGCTCAGCCCTTGCTGGGCTGTGAACTCAGCCCCATCCAGAGACCCCAGGCCTTTCCTCCCACCCCCAGCACCGTGCTCCCACCTCCCATCACCTTCCCTCACCTCTGCTGCTGCCCTCCATGTCACCTCCAGCATCTCTAGCCCAGATCCTCAGGCAGGGCAAGCCTCCCTGACGGCCTCCTGCCCTGGAGGA
>NW_009693504.1:342-3690 GCF_000703405.1 Apaloderma vittatum
CATTGCAGTCCAGAGGTCCAGGAGAAGGGACCCTGCCTCGCCAAGGATGTTGTGACACTTCTGACCCTCAGCCCTGGGCCAGCTTTGCTCCAGCTTGGACAGCCCAGGAACATGAGCTGCTGCTGAGTTTCTACCAGCTCACCGAGCCCAGCACCCGCTACGGGCCCTGAAGGTGGTGCTTGGTGTGGGCAGTCCCTAAACAGTTTCCATGAAGCATCCCTGGAAAGTATCCCCCTTTTCCTTGCTTGGGGGACTGACCCCTCCAGGAGGAGCAGTGGGCCTTCCTCCGCTCTGAGTCTGCCCCTGCTCCCCATCCTGCCTGTTCACATGGCTTGTATGCTGCAGGAGCAGATCCCCACAGGAGGAAATGCCGAGGATCTCGCTGGTTGTTGTAGGGGTGACCCACCCATCATCCCTATCACCTCCTCCAAAGATCAGCCTTTGGTATTTACACCAGGATTTCACCAGAAGCTGAGATACGCCTGGAGAGCAGCGCAGAGAGAGTGGGACAGCCCGGAGCAGGTCCATCCTGACCACTCATTTCTCCGGACAGCGGGACAGAACCAGCCTCAATTTGATCGTGAGGTGGGCTCAGTGGACCCGGACCCGTGTGTGAAGGGGGATGCTGGGATCCCACCTCTGCTCAGAACGGTTCCTATGGACAAAGCCACTTCTCCTCACTCCTTGTCATCTCGTGAAATGCGCTGGGGAGAAGACACACTTCAGCAGGCGGTTGACAGTTCACCAGAGACCGTTTAACTCCATCCCCCTCCTCGTTTATTTATGGGCCTTCATGGCCAGCATGTCTTCGCCCTGATGGACGGCATTTGCACATGTCCTTATCCAGAACATGGGGCTTTGCAGCCACTTCTCTATTTACTGTAATTTTTAGCTCAGACACAACCAGAACTCCCACCCTGTCTGGGCGTCTCAGTGCAGAAAACAAGACTAAACTATTTTGGGATGTTTTTCCCTTTTCCTCATACTTGGGTGCTTTCCCATGTGGCTAAGTCTTTGGAGCCTTGGGGAGGGTGAACCTGTTTCGCACACCCCTCGAGAGCTGCCTCCCGACCTCTCTGCACACTTTAACTCTCCTCTGACCACGGGCACCTCCCACGCCAGGCAGCTTTGTGCTCCGCTTTGTACTTCTGAGCTAGAAAATGTATCCGGTGTCAGGGGATGGGAAGAAGCCTCCCAGGCTCCACCCGCACTATCCTCCTTGTCACCTAGTCTAGTCACACCTCCTCAAGCTGCCCAGAAGACTGGGTGCTGCTGCCCGAAGGCAGGGTGGGGACATGTTTTTGGCTCTGTTTGCCTGGCACATTCGAGAAAAACGCCCCTTTACCTCCATCGCTCCCATTTTAGTCCTTATCGTGTGGTACCCGCCAGGGAAAGGCCGGCACGGAGCTGAGGCAACGTGCAAACCTTCCCCCCTCCTGCCTCCATCACAGCCAAGGGTCTCTCCATTGAAGTTTACTTAAAGGTCTAATAAAATTTCCAAACTGGAAAAATCTTTATGCGGAGGGTTCACTTTGTTTAAAGGAAGAGGACCATAAAGATAAAGCCTTGCCTGCCCGATGCTCCCCTCCCGCTACCAGGGCGAGGGGCCATGGCATGGCCCTTCCCACCCAGCCAGGCTGCGGACAGAGGAAGAGCTTGTTTTCCTAACAAGAAATTTGAAGATTAAAAGGGGGAAAAAAAATCAGCCATTTGGAATCCTCTACTGACGCTGCAAATACCCTCGTTAATAGATATGTCTCGTTTTGTTACCTCATTTTAATTAATCATTAAACAAAGACAGCTGCCAAATTTTGGCTCTGGCTCTGAGCCTACAACTGACTTGGAGCCCTTGAAAAATAGACTATTTATGGTGCCTGGGTTTAAAGCTTAAATTTCTTGTATAAACTTTACCCTTCCTAAGAATAGCATGGGGAGCGCTTTGCTGGCTGCATTCATGGTGCCCCGCGCCCCCAGTCCTGAGCTGGGAGGGAGCATGGTCCCTCAAGCTACCCACAGCCCTGTGTCCCCACAGAGGAGTTCCAGGGTGTCCCTGGAACCAGCGTTGCTCCAGCCTCCTGTCCGTGCGTGGGCAGGTACCATCAGGGTGGAAGATGTCCAATTCCCAGTTAGCCTTTGGACAGAGCATCCTGGTGCAGGACAGAATCCCCAGGGCTGGCAGGGCGTCTGAGGGAAGTATTTGTGTCCCCCCTAGAAAAAGCAGGGCATGAGGGGAAGTACCTGCTACATGCATTAGGGCATAACTGGCACATCCAGCCCTGCCTCTGCCCCCCAAGGACTCGAGTTCCCGTCTCTGCATCAAACACACACCCCAAACCAAGATTTTGCATCATGGTGACGGGAGCTCCCAAGGCTGCTCACAGCAGGGACCCAGGGCTCCTGTGGCTTCCCCTTGGATGGCGGCTTTTTTTATTTCTTTATGCATTTTTCTTTCTGCTTTTTTACTTTCTTTCTTGTTTAGAATACCTCAAGGACATGCTCCAGCCTGTCCTCCCTCATCCCATGAGGTCACAGGCAGGGATGGGGATTTCTTGGGGCGTCTGGGGCTCGACACAGCTCTGCTGAGCGTACAGCAGTGCAGGAGGAGCAGCCCTAGCCGGCCAACCCAACCAGACCCCCTGTTCCAGGTTATGCTCGAGGGGGTATATAGGTTGAAGCAGAGTCTCTGGGTGGCATGCGCTGCTTGCAGAGCGTCCTGCTGCAAAGCTCATGCTACCCTGCGCTCCCAGCCTCACGTGAGTGCCTACACACACACATCCATGCACACGGGTACACGACCTAGAATTTGCTGCAAATCCATCCACTGCCTTGTGTGGTGTCACACGGCCAGCGTGACCCTGACACCTCCCTACTTGCACACATGCATGGTGGCTATAAATGCATAGGAACCCCAGGCTGCCTGCTCTGAAGCCAAGCCACGCGGTGCCACGGTGGAATCATCCCAGCAGTTGTCTGACCAACTGGCACCAGCACTCGTGTTCTGGTTTTGGGTGATTCCCCTAAGGCAGCACCAGTAGGTCCTGGGCTTTGTCAAAGGGGCCACACCACAGCCCATGAGCCCTCAGCAAGATCTTGACCCCTGCAAGCTCCTTGGGTGCTGGCTGGGATGTGGCTGGGATGCTGTGAAGAGACAATCGGTGCACCGAGGTGTGTGAGGCATGCATCTGCCTGTGCTCAGGGCTCAGAAACGAGCTGAAGGCACGCACTCTGCGAATCTGCTGTTTCCCACACATCTGTTCCGGTGCTGAGCGTGGCCAGGGCTAAGCCCCATGGCCACGGGGTTGTCCTGGCCGGCCAAGGTCAGGCCACCCCGCCCGCGGCCGCAAGGCG
>NW_009693504.1:3903-7038 GCF_000703405.1 Apaloderma vittatum
CCCCATCCCCTGTCCCCCCAGCCTCTGCCCTCCCCCTCCCCGCCTCAGCAGCTAAAGTAAACTGTCTGACATGCAGCCCTTGCGGTGCTGGGAGCCGGGAGCCGGATGGAAATCCAGCGAGGCACATGCAGTGCCTGACACCCCAGGTTGCATCCCCATCACCTGCCTTGGATCTGGGGTGCTGCCAGATCCAATCTCTGCATCCAACTACGCCCCAGCAGACCCCCCAGGACACACCCCATCTCCCCATTTCCAGCAAAGCCCGAGCACACGGGGCAGAGCAGCACAGCCACGCCACGGCCATCAGCTGTGGAGGATTGTGGTGCCCGTGGGCAGATGGGAAGGGCGGCTGTGTGGCACGGACAGCAAATGACTCCACGCACTCATGCCAGCTGCTCACGTGCTCCAGTGGGACTGCTGACATTGGCAACCCGAGCTATCTGTGAGCAGCACAGCCACACCACCTCTGTGGCACCCATTGATGGCCCTGCAGGATGGAGCTGAGCCCCTCTGCTGTGGGGTGCTGACAGCTCATGGCACTGATGAGATGAACTCACCACGTGTGGAGCTGGCAGGGAGGAAACTCATCCTCTGGCCCGTGGTGTAACCCACACGGCTGGCCCCGCCGCATGGTCAGCACACGGGTCTGCTCTGAAAGCCACTTGTGAGATGGATCCATCACCCTCCAGAGCTCCCTCTCCTGCTCTCCCGCTGGCCGGGCTGCCAGCACTGACCACGCCCTGGTGTCAATGCAGAGAGCTCCTGCCCTACCTGAGCTCTCGTGGCAAAACTGCCCTGAAGATCTTCCAGGGAGAACTGAAATGTCTCCTGTCAGCAGTAGGGACAGCAGGTAGCTTGGATGAGAGGTCAGAGAAAGGTGAGTTGTTCCATTGCCTGATGTGGACTGTTAACCCTGAACCCTAATGATGACCTCCTAAAGGTGCTATACAGGCTGTTTGTACAGAAGAACTAACCTCTCCATCACAAAAATATCACTGTTTCCCTTTGTGTCCCTGTCCTAAAACCCTCCTGCTCCTAAAGGACGCTTGCTGGACTGTAGCTCTGCCTTGTCTAAACACACTATGAACGGACTCTCCTGTGCACAGTGTCTACATGTGATATTACAGTAACTTTCCACAGGGATCATTGTGTCTTATACGTTGTTGGTACAGGCCCTTTTGGGTCTCTGGCTAAGATCCCTCCAAGATCAGGAGCTGCTTTGCCGAAAGTGCTTCACTTACGAGCTGCCATGTAAACAAACGTGGCGGGACCCAAGGATTGATGGGAGAGCTGGGGAAGGGCTGGGGGAGATCCCCCCACTACATATTTCTGTCCCTGCCAGCGACTTCTGCACAGACCAAAGACGTGTTTGTTAGTATGAACAGCAGGTTCGCGGGCGGGTGAGTTTACAGCCAGATGGATATAAATAAATAGAAGAAACAGGACTTTCCCTGCACAGGGGAGCAGCGTCCTGCCTGCCTGGGGAAGGCTGCCCTTGGAATGGATGCTGGTCAGAAGAGGGGTTTTCTTTGAGGAAGTTACCTGCTGGTGTCAAAAAAAATCTACTGTGATTTTTTTTTTTTTTCCAAGTATGGAAGTTTGGGGTGTAGGGGAAAGCGAAACTACCAGCACTCTCTCCAGTGCACAGCACAGCAGTGGCACCTGTGGGGTACAAGTGGGAGGATGTCATTCCACTCTTTATCAGTTAAGAGAAAGCACCTGGGAGAAGATGGGTAGGGCAGAGGCAGGAGAGCTGTAGGGGAGCATGGACAAGGAGCCTTTGGGCTTGGTGTTACCAGGGAAAAGAGGTACAGCCTGAGCAGGGACACTGCCTCTTGGGCTGCTCCTGTGTTCAGAAAAGATGATTTAGCTCAAGTGATAAGGATTGCACCTGGGAAGACCCTCTCTCCACCCAGGTTCCCTTCTCAACAGCAAAAGCCTGCAAACCCTCCAGGCTTCAGCGAGTTGATTTAAGGAATGGTAAAGTGTTACAGGCTGCACCGGTGCACCCTATCCCAGCTCAGCTGAGCCTAGGCTGACCTAAGTCCCCAAACAAGGTTTTATAGGTTGAGAAAGTGATATTTTTAGGGCTTTGCTGCACAAGTGAAGCCAAAGGGCATTCAACAGTCACTTATTCTTCATTTCTAAGAACCAAATCAAGTCTTTGGGGACATAATGTTGCAAACGTGGTAAAGAGCTGCTCCATTCCCAAGGTGAGGCTGTGTCCCTGGAACACAGGAGAACAGGATCTGCAAGCACCTCTTCCCCTTTCCTTTTCCATTCCTTGACTTTTTCCCCCTCTGCAGTGATGTCCCCCCTCATGCTTATGTGAGCACGAGAGTCATAGAATCATAGAACAATTCAGGTTGGAAAAGACCATTGGGATCATCAAGTCCAACCATTGACCCTACACTACAAGGTCACCCCTAAACCATATCACCCAACACCCCATCTAAACGACACTTGAACACATCCAGGGATGGCGACTCAACCACCTCCCTGGGCAGTCTGTTCCAGGGTCTGACCACCCTTTCCATGAAGAATTTCACTGCCCTGTTGCAACTTGCAACCATTCCCCCTGGTTCTGTCCCTAATTCCCTGTGAGAAGAGACCAGCACCAACCTCTCTACAATGTCCTTTCCAGTAATTGTAGAGCATGATGAGAACCCCCCTCAGCCTCCTCTGCTGAGTGGGGGCTGCTGCGGTCGTATGGACACGTGTCTCAAACCTGCGGGGTTGACGATGAATGTACCCTGAAAGAAAGTAAAGAAGGACTGATCTTGAGGTATTTGGTGCACAGGACCTGCCTGTCAGGAGAGCTCTTAGTGCATGGTTGTGCTGCTCCACCGCCCATGTGCTGGATTTCACAGCCAGTACCTGCCGCGCCGGCTCGGTTATCAGACTGCAAGCACAGAGTGCTCTGCCCGAGGTGACAGCAGCGCTGGAAATGGGCTCAATAAAACCCTCTAGTGCTCGGTTACCTGGGGATTACACCTCTGGGTGCCCCGGAGCTGTGAGTTAGGACGTGTAGCAAGCCCCAGTTCCTCAGTCCCCAGGCAGCTCGCAGTGCCAAGGAGACCTGTCTGACCTCTGCTCACGGAGACTGGTCGCACTGGGCAAGCGGGGGTGCTCCCC
>NW_009693505.1:0-966 GCF_000703405.1 Apaloderma vittatum
CCAGGAAGCGCTCCCCGCACCACATGCACTTGTACTGCTGCTCCCGGGCGTGCACGCTGTGGTGCTTGTTGAGGTGCTCGCGCTGCTTGAAGGCCTTCTCGCAGGAGGGGCACTTGTAGGGCTTCTCGCCCGTGTGCACGCGCCGGTGGCGCTGCAGGTCCGAGGCGTACTTGAAGCGCTTTTCACAGTCGGGGCACTTGAGGGGCTTCTCGCGGGACGGGTCACGGCGGGGCTGCGCGGCATAAAAGGCAGAGCGTGCACTGGAGCGGCTTCTCGGCGCAGGGGGCCAGCTGGTGCTTCTGCAGAGCCGAGGCCCGCTTGTAGGACTTGTTGCACACCGCGCACTTGAAGGGCCGCGCGGCATTCTGCACGCACTTGTGCCGCAGCAGCTCCGAGGACTGGTTGAAGCCCTTCTGGCACACGTTGCACTTGAAGAGGTTCTCTATGCCGTGCACGTGCTGGTGGTACACGAGGTGCGAGGGCTGCACGAAGCCTTTCTCGCAGAGGTTGCACTTGAAGGGCTCCTCGGCCTTGTGCGTGCGGCGGTGGCGCATGAGCGCGTACTGCTGCTTGAAGCTCATCTGGCAGAGGTCGCACTTGAAGGGCCGCTCCTCGCTGTGCGTGCGCTCGTGCTGCCGCAGGTCCGAGGGGCGCTTGAAGGCCTTCTGGCACTCGCCGCAGCGGAAGGGCCGCTCCCCGCTGGGCGTGCAGGGGTGCTGCAGCAGCTCCGACGACTCCTTGAAGTGCAGCTCGCAGACGTTACACTTGAAGAGGTGCTCGCCCGAGTGCGCGTACATGTGGCGCACCAGGTGGGAGCGGTGCTTGAAGGTCTTCTCACACACCGTGCACTTGTAGGGCCGCTCCGAGCTGTGCGTCCGCTTGTGGTGCACCAGGTGGGACGACTGGCTGAAGCTCTTGTCGCACAGCGTGCACTTGTACGGCTTCTCCCCGGTGTGGATGCGCTCG
>NW_009693505.1:1080-1364 GCF_000703405.1 Apaloderma vittatum
GAGCACTTCAGGGCGTTGCCGTTGTGGACGTTGTGGTGCTGCGCCAGCGAGGTCAGGAGGGAGAAGCCCATCTTGCAGACGCCGCACACGAAGGGCTTCTGCTCCACCTGGATGCACTGGTGCTCGAGGAGGTCGGTGGCCTGGTGGAAGATCTTCAGGCACTGGGTACACTGGAAAGAGCGGTCATGGCCCGGCAAGCACTGGTGCTCGTGGGGGTTGGAGAGGTGAGCGAGGTCGTGGCCGCACACCCCGCATTTGTGGGAGGGCTCTCCAGCCTGGATGGG
>NW_009693506.1:0-230 GCF_000703405.1 Apaloderma vittatum
TCCAGAGTGGGAGAAGGAGATGGGGAGGGTCCCCGCGTCCCCAGCTGCGATGCCTGGGTCGTGTGTCCCTGCTCTGACTCGCCGTGTCCCCAGGCTGACGGGGCAGAGCGATGACCAGCCCAAGAGGATCAAGAAGAGCAAGATGATCGCCAAGGCCTTCTCCAAGCGCAAGGAGCTGCTGCGTGACCCTGGCCAGGAGTTATCCTTCAGCATGCACACCGTCTCGCACG
>NW_009693507.1:0-623 GCF_000703405.1 Apaloderma vittatum
GGGCAGCCGAGCTAGCAGGGCAGAGCCACCATCAGGAGCGTGCGCAATCTCAAGGAGGCATTAGCGCTGTTAACCAGCTGCTAATTGGGTGCGTTAATGACGTTATCCAGCTGTTAATTGTCCCCTCACTGTATAAGAAGCCTTGGGGAGGGCAGCCACTAGTCGCTGCCCACTGAACATTAGGCAGTAAATGGTAAGTTGGGGTTAAGAGCAGAATACTTAATAGTGCTGTAAATAAACCCCTTGCGTAGTTTTGAGAGGTCTTTTGATTGCAGAATGAATTATGGTTGCAACTCGAACAAAGGCCCTTAGAAAAACTGTGGGTACCCAGACAGAGGCCCCACGCAAGCATGCGGGTGTTCAGGCCTCAGGCTGCAGAGAGTGCCGGAGCCTGGCACTGGCAGTGGAGGGGAGTGGAGATGACACCTCTGTCAGATGTGACCAGGTGAACGATCTGCTCAGCCTCCAGGCTGAGCTGAAGGATGAAGTAGAAAGGCTGAGGAGTATCAGGGAATCTGAGAGGGAGACGGACTGGTGGAGCTTGCCTTCATAAGCAGCAAGCTCCACAAGAAGCAGAAAATCCCCTCCTCTCTGGTCATCAGGCAAAAGGAGGCCACCTAAAG
>NW_009693508.1:0-593 GCF_000703405.1 Apaloderma vittatum
CGCGGGGACCAGGTGCTCCTGGGGCAGACAGGAGAGGGACAGGGTTACCTCTAAGCCACCGCCACCAGCCCAAGCCCTTGCCATCTGAGCTCCCCCAGCCCCAGTCCCACCGGGGTTACAAGCTCTCATGGGATGTTGGTGGTGAATATCTGCTGTGGCAAGTGCCCTCCTGGGGAAACAGCACAGGCGGGGGGAGTAGGTGCACACAGTAAGTGGGCACAGCAGCAACAGAGAGTTGGAATAACTGCTATAGGCTGGGAAAAATCCCAGCCCAGGATCCAGGGCAGGAATGATGCAGGCCATGTTCCAGGGACAGCTTGGCGAGTCCTCTTAAAGCGAGGGGTGGAAGAGAGCGGAATCAGTGGGCATGGGGAGATATGCAGCTGCTGACTGGGAGCTGCTGCCTTTTGCAGGAGCACAGAGTCACCACAGGCAGGACTGAAGGGGTTGTGGTGGCATGCAAGGGGCACTTTTGCAGGATTCGCTCTCCATTTGTCAATGTGGGGCTTTGCTAGTGCCCAGGGCTCACCCCCAGCGTGAGGGCATTCCCCCCAGGCAGGGCAGAGCAGAGCAGATCCCTCTCCCCGGCCGGG
>NW_009693508.1:661-941 GCF_000703405.1 Apaloderma vittatum
GGCCACCTCTGCCCGGCAGACCCTGGCCCCCGTGCAGCCCCGGGGTCCCTGGGATGCCCGGCTGTCCTGAGCACAGCCCAGGGATCTTGTTGTCTTCAATTTGCAAGGAGCTGGTGATAAGCCCGAGGAGGAAGAGGAGGAAGAGCTGCTTCATCTTGTCTGCTGTGAAGGGGCTGGAAGGGGGGCAGAGAAGCGTTACAGCTCTGGGGACCTCAGTGATGATGTCTGGGAAATGGGCTTGCATTGCTCATCAGGGAGTGAGTGCGGGGTGCTGGCGGGG
>NW_009693509.1:0-1481 GCF_000703405.1 Apaloderma vittatum
AAATTTAGAACATAAAGAGATGCCAGACATTTCTTTTATCAGTCATCCTTGAAAATGTATCACAAGTTCTTACATGTAATTTTGTTTTATTTTTCCAAGAAAGATACATAGGCCAAAATAGAATTTAGTACACAGCAATACATAATAAATAGATACATGATAGTAGTGCCCCTTTCGCACTATAGAAAAATTCTGGGCAGAACTACTCAAGCTACCTTTATTTGTCACTCAACTTACAATTCAAGTTACCATCAGAACTATCAATATAAGCAATGCTAGTATTATTCACACCTCATATGCTCATGTAAAATATTTCAAGTTGAACATGTAGCAATTATTTACTTGGTAATGGCTAAAATCTACATTAAAATAAAAAATTTTTCAAAAAATAAATAAAGCTATAGCAGCAGTTGGGTCCATGATAACTAGAAAACTAAGCTACTTAAGGCCTTATGCCCTCAGCCGGATCTATGGAAACAGATTAAAAATTATCAATACTACACTATAACAGTAATTGTAGGACACAGAAATTTAAATATACTTTTAAATTCTTTTAAAACAAAAAAGCATCACTTTACATAAGAGCATACCAAACAGCCTGCTTATTTAATTGAAGTTTGGTATCATCCGCTATTAACAGGATTCCAGGTATGCATCCACATAGTCACTATTAAACTGAAACATCAAAGTAACTGTTTAAATATAAACCAGTAGATGTCTCAACATGGGTTTTTTCTGATTCTATTTCTATTATGTGCCTGTCACAGTATACTGAATGACTAACTCTTGTCTGTGTGGCTAGGAATAATTATACCCCTTTCATGTAATATCTCCAATTTTATATTAACTTAAAACAACTTGAAAGTTATTATTTAAAAACTACCCTATTTGTTTTTTTTCATACTGCTTGTAATATGTTTACAAGCCATTATGAAGAGTAAATAAACATGCTTTCCCCCCTGAAAGCAGATTTAACATTACATGAAGTGATTAAAGGAATGTCTACTTGAAATATATTCAGATTGAGAGAGAGTTAGGGAAAATGATAAGCACATGGTGCTACTTTATACTCTACAGTACTTTTAAAACTTTGTAATGCTAGATAAGCAACTATTTCCTCTATCATTTTCATCTGAAAGCAGCACAGAAACCGAGAGATCCTAGACACACCGTAACAGAAATACGCTGCCACATACGATTGCTCTGTCAAAACTGCCAACAGAGAGAGGGCCCTCAGGGGTACCGATCCGGGATGCCCGTAACTGATGCAAGTTCTCAGATGTTTAACTAGAGCACAAATGTGTTACGTCATTCTTCGTTCAGAGTAAATCTAATGCATTTTTGCTGCAGTCTGAGTTTTGAAGGGCTAAGAATTGGACACAAATATCTGGATTTTAATAACTACATCACTCTCAATAAACAACGACGATGATTCAATCTCCCATCACATAAAACTTTTGTCCGGCAAAGGGCTCTACCAG
>NW_009693510.1:0-16895 GCF_000703405.1 Apaloderma vittatum
CCACTCAGTGAGCGCCCGGGGGGGCCACCAGAACGAGCATCAGGAACGAACTGCGTCCTGCCCGCTCTCCCCATCCTTCCCCTCTCTCTCCCCTTGCAGCAATTTTTTCCTGCTGGAAGAGGGAGCTCCCAAGGGGGAAACGCAGGTTGAGGAGGGGCTGATGTGTGCGCAGAGGTCGATACCGAACCGCGTCGCCTCCCTGGGAGTTGATGAGACCGTGTTTTACAGATCACACGCTCAGCGGCTAAAACAGACTCCCGGCGCAGCTGACAATAGTTGTCATTCAAAAAAAAAAAAAAAAAAAGCACAAAACCTTTGTTCATATCCCAATAAAGAGAACATGGAGTGTTTTGCTTAGCTTACACCAGTGGAGAGCATCTCTGGTAAGATGGTTCCTGGGAACCGATGTCACTGCCTTGCAGGAATTCCTTCTGGGTTGTCAGACTGGTATCAAGATACATTTGGCTCGTCTCAGCTTGACTTTGGTAGCTATGGGCGCTGACTTAAATAATGAAAAAATCAGAGTGCTGTGCCACTGAATGTAAAAGTAGCCCCAAACAAAGAAGAAACAATGGCATCCATGGGGCTGATTTGACTCTGGAGACGTGACCGAAGAAGTAGTTGCACAGACAGGGCTGCAAGTGCAGCCTGGGCAGGACATCCCAGTGGAGGCCCCTGCTTCCAGAAGGCAGCCCACGGGGAAGGTGGGCTTTAAAGTTTTCCATGGGAGCATCACTCCTGGTTGTTCCCCTGGTGGCACCCAAGACAGTGGGATTTTGGTCCTGTGATATGTGAGCAAATGGGCTGGCTGGAAGGAAACCTGCTCCCATCTAATTCTGGTTTTAGGGGAAACCTCTTGGTGATGTCTAAAACACCACTGGTTAACCACTGCCAAACTGCAACGGTACAGTCTTTACAGTTCTTCATGCTTCGCCTGTTACTTGTATCTTGGTGAGAATGCGAAACTAAACCTAAAAACTGTGCTTGAATTTCATGGGTTTCTGTCTGCATAGCTAAATCGCGTTTTCTGGGTGCTATGAATACAGAGGTTTCATCTGCATTGATTATGGTCCGCATTTTCCCTCTCCTCCAGGGCCCTAATCCATCTGATGCGATTGCCAAGAAACTCTCTGTATTTCAACCTTTTCAATCTCTTTTTTTTTTCATATCTCATTCCAGCTTTATCAAGGAACCTCCTGTCTGTCTGAGGACAGCAGACAAACCAGGGCTATGCACCGTAACGACCATAGACACCAAAGTGTTTTGGGGAGGTTTTTCTATGGAGAATCATGTATGTTTGGAGTTACTCTTCAGCTTCTTTGAAAGTCAGAGGATGAAAGAAATGTTTTTCTCCATTAGTAATACAGCCAACTTTCATAGCATAAAGTTTATTGAAAAATCTATTAGGTATTTGTATGTAATTTATTTTTTTTTTAAATGACTGGAATGAGTGTTAAGGAAAGTAATTGTCCCGGCTTTAGGGGATGGAGAGAAAGTTTCTCTTTGCTTGGATATATAGCACTCCCCTTTGGGATGGTGTCATTTGATAATTCCTGCCACATGTTCTTATGAGTAGGATGTTTTTGTTTCCTTACTGTGTCTCCCCACAAGTCCTGCTGGGTAATATTTCAGATGGTCACGGTCAAAAAAAGAGCATGTGACAACTTCCAGATGTTCAAACAATCAAAGCGATCTGCAGATCTAAAGGATCACACCAACAAACAAATGAAGGATAACTTGAAGGGCTGCAGTCTAGGTGGGGGGTCACGTTCAGTGGTGGTGTAGCAGGCTGAAGGATAGTATTTTAGTATCTGGAGAATTCATGGATGTCTACTTCATTTGCTAAATATGAGACAGTCTGATGGTGTGGCTGGGCAGTCAGTAGAAACCAAAAGTGCAGGGTCTAGTCATGGTTTCCCCGCAGCTTGGAGCAGCGCTGGCTGCCCAGGGGAGCGAAGAGCGCTGTCGCGGTGCGGCGTGGCACTGAGCGGAGCTGCCTGCTGGGCTCCAGCTTGCGTGACGCAGCTGTGGCTAAGAAACGTGACCGTGCCCTGCTGCTGCCCACATCACTGCCACATCTGGGGCTGTGTCCTCCCTGAGCTGGTGGTGCCCGAGGGAGGGAGGACACCTCGCAGAGCAGGGAAATGCCTGCTGTGCCTTGCTGGCTTGTATAGGCACCTGTTTAGGCGTTAGTAACTAGTCCAAAGCTGAGTTTTGGGAGGCTGTCTTCAAAACCCTTCATCATCCCAGGTGAGTTTTGTCTGCCCATCCTCCCAGCATTGTAGAAACGGACAAGACAATTGAAAATGTATGGTGGGACACTACATTCTTTGTTGGGAACGTAAAAACATTTGTCATCATGAAAAACCAAAAAAAAAATCTCATATTAGTCATTATTTATAGAGGCGAATGAGCATGGTTGTGTAGTGCAGCATGTATGGAATGGGAAGCAGGAAGAGTAGGGTGGAGGCTGCACGTCACTTTCTGCTGTCACACAGGCTGAGAGGTCCTGTCTCTGGTCACAGAAGGGACAATGTTCGCAGCCCACAGGATCCTACAGCAAGTCTGCTGGTCCCTTTTTGTACACTGGCATTTGATGTGGCAGTGCCTCTGCTGCTGACAGCACGTCCTTTCAAATAGATGTGCTCTATGTCTACCCTCTGTGTGTGCAACTGGCACAGCTCCACTGGAAAACTGTCTTGCAAAACTTCCCATGTGGAGCAGTGATGGGGGGGCAGGCATGATTATTGTATTTTTTTTTTCCTGCTACTGCTATTACTGCTAATAATTTATGTGGAAACATTATTGGCTTAAAACCCGGCTCAGCTGCTGAAGAAGAAAGGAAGATCTGATCACACTGAGGGAGCTGCTAGAGTTTTGCATGTTCCTGTGATTCCTACAAGCTGATGCTTTTGAAGTATAGCTATTTGAGAGACTGCTACTGACTACTCTTTCCCCTTGGTAGTAGAGCTTTGTGTAACATTTTTGCCATCCTGTATGGGTCTTTTACCACTTGGGAGGTAGTGTGCTAGCAAATTCAGTTCCACACTAGGAAAAAAAACAACTTTGTGACAACTTGTCCATCATCAAAGGTGACTTCTGTCAGTCTAGTTATCCATATCACATTCCCCAAGAATATGGAGAACTTCTGGCAAGATTATTCTTTGGTTTTGTTTAAAGAAACCCTGTGTATGTACATAAAGGAGGAAAGACCCATATACTCACCTGGAAAAATCAGACCATGGTGCTCAAGGGGCCTGAGCCTGAGAAGGGAATTGGTAGCAGTGTGGGGGTCTGGAAGGAGGCACACCATGGCACGGGCAAACACGCAAAAAGGAGGAGGATGCTTCAACTCAAGAGGACAATGGTACCTGAATGTGCTGCAGGGAAGTGGTGGCCATGAAAAATTAGAGCTTGGCCATGTAACAGATATTTATTGTGATGAGTGATCTCTGTGCTGATTCATGTCTCTAAGACCGGGATAACAACATCGTCTTATGTTGTAAACCCTGAAAAGATTCGGAAGCCTGCATTCTTCTACTAGCTGGAGTATTGATAGCATGTGCTTTCATCACTTACAGTGTGGTTGTCAAGGCTGCAAGCTCTTTGCCCAAGTCCACAGGAGAAGTTATAATTACTTATGTATGGTAAATGAAAAACTGAAACCATTCACTGCACTGGAAGCTGACTCAAGAAGGTGAGATCATCAATGAGATGTGATAAGGAAAATAAAGCTACTGCATCAGAAACCAGAAAACTGTGGGAGAAAAACCAAGTGGCCTCTATCTACTCATCTATTGGTCATCCACCCATCTCTCTACTAGCTACACATTTGGATGTTTTTATTTAAAACACAGGCAAGGGAGAGGCATGGGAAGGTCTGACTGGGGCAAGCAGAAAGCAGTTAAAGGACCTTTTCTCTGGTAAATCTGTGCCCGGTCCCCCTTCAAGACTTTGTAGTTCAGAAAGAATTGCAGTTTGTTCTTCAAAAGATGTGTCAGTCTGTTACGGATTAAGAAGACAATATGCCTTCTACGTTTACTCTCCCTGCAGGGAATGATTTTTGGAGGATTTGCTACTCGCTTAAAGTCAGACACATCTCTTAACATGTTTGGATTTCTTTGTGGTTAAACTTACACGCTGTCCTTCCTGAATCCTGTAAGATTTGCTGTGTGCTGTTTGTCCTATCATGGTCATTACTGATACACACCCACTGCACTTATTGTGTTGTACGAAAATCTTTTTGTTAGGGTAAAAGTTACAAATTAGAATATTCTCTCAGAGGGAGGACCCCAAATATAATTTTGTAACAAAAGTTCTGCAATCATTTCCGAACTTAATTTACAATGAGATAGATCTTTCCCTTTACTACTACTCAGGTGTGATTTTCCCAAAACTTCAGACACGAATAATCTCTCTGAATTTTCATAGAATCATCATAGAATCATAGAATGGCCTAGGCTGGAAGGGACCTTAGAGATCATCTAATCAAACCTCCCTGTCATGGGCAGGGACACCTCTCAACTAGATCAGGCTACTCAAGGCTCTGCCCAACTTGGCCTTGAACACCTCCAGGGAGGGGGCAGCCATGACATCCCTGGGCAATTTATTCCAAAGTCTCGCTGCCCTCGTACTGAAGAATTTCTTATTTTCCAGCTATTTCAATATCCCAGCCATACTGAACCCAGCCCGTGGCTCTAGCACACATCCAGGAAAATCTGTGGACAAGGTCAATCCCTGCCATCTCTATCCATTAAAATGGGTAGTCACACATCTTTACTTTCTCAGTTTTCTTTCCCTTCCATTGCTTGATTGCAGCTGGATCTCCATTTTGTGCATTTTAATGGGGAGCTGGGACATTCCCACTGTGTTCCTGTCTCTGCCTTTTCTTTCTTTAGAGTCTCTAGTCTCTTTCATAGCCATTATCCTCACCTGTTGACTGCAGATCTTGGCCAAACCCTGATAAAGTCAACAGAAAGGTTTTCCCTGGAATTTCAGATGTGTTTCTGCTGTGCTTTTTTATTTCCTCTTCATATTCTTCTTTCTGCCTGGCCGGCTGATTTAAACAAATATTTTCAGAACAACTTGTCCTCAGTTGCCTAAACTGGTAAATAATGGATAAATATAGTTTTGTTTTGGAATAGCTTTCTGGCAAAGGATGGAGTACAGCACTAAAGAAGATTTTATTTTTTTTCCTCACCTTCAGTCGTGGGATCTGGTTGGTTAAATTAAAACCACTTACTTAACCTGCCTGCACAACACAGAAACATCAGAGATGTCCTTTAGCTGGACTGATACTTTGCTGCTACCCTACACTAGCTACAACATCTGGGCAGTAAGTCTATTTTGTGAAACAGAAGGAGCCTAGGTTTCTTTCATATCAAAAGCAGCACAAATCTAATCTATATGATTCTGTAATTCTATATATTTAAGGAAAGGCTTGGGGTTATTTTTCCCAGTTATTCTTTTTTTTTTTTCCACCACCTGAGAAGGAAATGTTGTTCTGTCATACTCTTCAAGCTTCAACATGTAACAATTGTATTATAAATTCCTCAGTGTCCTAAGGCTGGCTACCTACCTCCATAACTCAATCCTGCTGTGACAGCACTGTCTTCTTATCAAAATGTGCTTCACTGAGCCTACTGAAGTGATGCTGCAATGTTTATTAGGATGAAACTGTATATTGCCTACAAAGCATTCAGAGGACTTTTTATAAATACTTTTCTACACGTGTATTCACACAGAGGGGCTAGAAATAAAAGTATTACAGCTACACATAGTAAAAATTAAAACCCAACTCACAACAGTAATATAAGTCATTGTATTTTGAATTTTTATAGTAATAAATTATAGCGATAGTTCACACAACCCAGCTATTATCTCAGATTGTCTCTCTGCAGAATCACAAAAACAATCTGAGTCATCCTGACTGGATTCATGTTCAGTTCCTGTTTGGGAAAGCTTCCCTCACCATCAGACTGCCTGCTAACATTGTTTTTCTGTGAAATCTCGGATTCTGTATAACAATCCTGCAGTCTATGATGTGTTCTGCAGCATGAATCACAGAAAATATGCATCCCTGCTTATTTCTAGCTGGTTATTTTTGCAGAAGTCCACATGGAAGAAGAGCCATGAGATCTTTTCCTACTTGATACATATGCCTTTTTGGCAATCTGATGGGAATTATTTAATAGATACTTATCAAACATATCAAAAGGTGCTCAGCACTCGAAAGAGGGAAAAGAGGTGGAGTTGACATATAGGGCTGATATTGAGTATGAACCAGTTTCAGAAAGAAAGAATTTGGCTTTATGAGTAAAGCAAGGCGCCAGAATGTTGCTTCCCTGTTTCTCTCAGGGTTCTCTTCATGGTCTGTCACTAAATTCTTGCTGAACTTATCTTTGTGGTGGCTTTCATTTCATCAGCACATGCAGAATGCATTATTTCAAATAGTTCATAGACCTGATTTAATTAATAAATAAATAACTTTGGCACTCTCACTTGAAAAGCATGATAGAAACAAAGAAAATGACTTCTTGTCAACCTTCCTTGCATCTGTTTCAGAGAGGCCTCTCTGAGCTGAAAATGCAGCACAGTAACTCCGTATATCTTAGACACGAAGTGAATAATAATGTGTGACTTCAGAGAAGTGAAGCCACGGAGAATAACAATGATACTAGCTAACATTTCTGCAGTTGAGCAGTTCAGCAGTGAGTAGCTTTGTTTCTGATAGCATCCTGCAAAAAATACTTTACTAATTCTACTATTGGGAACGGAGGTAGCATTAAGGGCCAGTAGGAGAATATCATCACTTAAAACATTGGCAGATGCTACAAAGATTAGCAGTATCATATATAATGAGGCTTAAAGGAACTGTAGAAGAAAAATCTGAAGTGCTCTGTCATTTGATGGCAGATGACTGAGTGTTAGTCACCTGTGTGGTGGGCAAGGTGAAGTCAGGCACAGGGAAACAAGGTGCGGGGGCTGCGCCTGCCGTTGGGAGCACCCTCCTCTGGAGGTCCCTGAGCTTACGCAGGACATTTCCAGAGCATCAGCTGGAGATGAGATAGAGGAGTAAAACTTGTTGAAAACTAATGTGACCCCTGGGAATATGCATTTATGGCAGGGAAGCCTTGTTTCATCCATCCACGTGTTGAGCTTTGAAGCACAGTGTTTGCTTCAGGCTGTCTGAGAGCAAACAACAGACTGGAAAGCACTTTCACACAAAAGCCACAGGTACGCAGCATTTTAAGTATATCAAGAGAAAGTTAAAAGATTACTGGTTTCAGATGGTAAGTATTTGCTTCGTGATTAATGCTCATTCTATCTCCCAAATAAAGCTATAAAAAGAACTGGTGGCTGGAGCTGGACAAAACATACAAGAGGCAAAGGCTACACATTGCACCAGGGAAATACTTAGATACTGGCGTGGATCGTAATAGGTTATTGTGGCTTTTCTACCACTAGTCATTTTTAAATCGAGAATAGATGTTGTTGGGTTTTTTAATTTAAAAGATGTACTCAAGTTTAAACTGGATCAAATTCAAGGCTATCCTATGTCCTAAATTATGTGGTTAGGCAACCACATGGCGACTCCTGGTTTTATAATCTGAAAATCCGTTTGCTCTGACAAACAGGGCTGGAGGAGCTTTTACTGTGATTGTGAATTTGGATTCACGGATGCTCGCTGTGTTTACTGGGGGCAGCGCTCACCTTTCTTCCTTCTCCTGAACCAGCTTAGCACTGACTGGTCCCAGCTGCAGAACCACACTAGGCAGACCTGTCCTGCCTAGCCCTAGGATCCTCCTTTTTCACTTATTTCTCTCCTCCCAGGCTGGAAACCCACATTCACTTTTCCGAGGAGCCAGGAACCACCTTGACCCGGGGAACTTCTGTAGTGCTTTGAGAGTAACCATTCACAAAGACCTTACAGCTCTGAACTACAGCACGCACAAAGAACACTTTTTTTCTAACGACTACAAAATGCTGCAATAAGATTTGCTCAAATGAAACCTCTCTTAGCAGTAGTGGAGCTTTGTATGTTAGCCACCAAGGATTTGGCTATCACATAATTGTGATTATTCATTCTCTCCAGAACAACTTTCATTGCTTAAGAAGAAATCAAACTCCAATCAAGCTGCTCAGAGGTTTTGAAATACTCAGATGTAGAGTTCCTAGCTTCCCTGTTTTATCCATTGGGGTACAGTGCAAAGTGCTTCTAAGCAGGCAATAGTCTTAGGAATTACTGCAGTGACTGAACTTAAAAATACAGAAAGGTCACAGAAAAGCCTGCTTTTGTGAACTTTCAGCTGGCATTTGCAAACTAAGAAGCCATAGATTATTTATATAATAAATGGATGCATATCTGTCCAAATGTTTAATAAAGATAATATGTGAGAAGCATGAAACAAGTTATTTTCCTCTGCAGTAAAAATATGTCTTTTCTACTGGATACCAGATGGTGGCAATAACAATTTAAACCTTTTGAAGTTTTTATGTTCAGAAAATGATATTCTCACAACAATTGTACCAAAAATACAGGTCTTAGAATGGGAATTGTTAGGTCAGATGACTGAATTCTCTTTAATTTTACAGATACACATATATACACACATACCCCACTTAAGTAAGATCTTGACGCCAAAAGGTATACTGAACTGTGCAATATCATCCAGCAAAATCTGTTTTTATAAATACTCTTTGTCCCCAGGAAGACATGGGGACAGTGAAGCTATTGATTTTAAAAGGTCAGATCATCTGTTCCTGGTTGCTTTGGTTATTGGAGTATGCCTGTCCTGAAAAGACAAATGCTTTTTTTGCCTACAGTTGCTATGTACCCTACAGCTGCCTGCTCCCAGTGCATGCTCTCTACCCCCTACAAAAGTATTGGTCGAGAGCAAATAACGAGTTACATCTACATCATCCCAGTAACGGTGATTTTCATTTCTTGGGTGATCCCAAAAGATTTGAAGACAACCTCCACCCCCTAGGCCAACACTGACCGTCCTGTTGCCATTACAGCTGGCTCCAGGACTTGGAATCTGGTAAGATGAGTTGAAAATATTATTTCTTCCCCATGAAGTCATGTACCAGTTACAACTCAAATATACTGAAGAAGTTTTCTCTCTTTAAATATATCCCCACGTCACTACATTTCAGATTTATATTACTGCCAATTCATTTTACATTTTGCATCACACCAAGTACCTGGGCTAACTGTTGGTATTTGAGCTCAGCAAGAAGAACAGAAGGGAAGTGCGGAGAGGGGAGAAACTAAAATGAAGTGTGAGGGTATTAGTAGCATCTCTAAGTTTGAGTCTGGGTCTACTGAGTCTTTGGCAGCACATTTTTGGTCTCAGAACTGGTGGTGGTTGCCCATCAACACTGGGCAGTTCTCAGGATGTCCCACTGACACTAACCACACCTGCAGCCTGGGATATGCCACTCTGTAAGCATGGGTCTGTTCATTAGCTTGCAAAAAACTTTCCACCTAACCACACACATAAAAAATGCTACTTTTGAGTCTAGCACTTTCCTCCTGAAAAGATACAGAGATGCCAATGCTTCTTGCTGCCAAAAGGACTCCTGAAGCCTTGCATTTTTGGAAGAGGTAAGTGGTGGAGGAGATGGACCTGCAAAGGTGAGAAAGAGCATTCCTCAGAGCTAGAAATTACAGCACAACTCTAGTTAAGATCCCAAGCTCCAGCTCCAGTAAAGAACCCATAGAGACACTAAATGCTGCTTTACTGCTGCTATTAGTATGAGGTGAGGAGATGCTACAAGTAGTCACAAGCCAAAGATTTCATTCCATAGGATATTATTAGAATAGCAGAAGGTGAATCCAGATGATGAAAAACACATTTGTCAAGAGTTTGGTGTGACAGATATCCATTCCTGAGCTGTCATGTGCTATAGGGTCTGCTTTATATTCCTACATAGGGTTTTCAAACAAGGAGAGGAAGTGGTCAATCCTTTCGAGTTTGATAAAGCAATGCTGGCATTGATTTCTGTGGCTGCAGTCATGTGTCAAGAGATTATTTGTGCTGGCACAGTGAGTTCAACACATGTCAGTATCCTTGATACTCGAATCTCAGTAACTTCACTAAAAGAGATGACAGTAAACTGTTATTTTCTCTAAGTATTAGTTCTCCATAGATGTAATGATAGTAGCAGCCATCACATTTGTGCTGGCTCTGGCCAGCGAGGGCAGAAATCTTGGCCCTGATGAAATCTTTGGTAAAGATTTGGCTGAGAAGTGCAAATAGGTTTCCTCACAAAAATAAAAAGGAGGAAGGGAAAAAATAGCTTTGTGTAACAATGGTCAAATGGTGTTTGTTTTTCAACGTCCTAGATGTCAGTGCCCTTAGTTTATAAAAGTTCAAGTTTTTTTGTGCTGAAATGAAACAAGAGCAAATTCACTCCTCGTTTCCATCTCTTCCTCCAAAACAGAAAACCTGGCAGGACCGTGTTTAAATGCAGATGCTGGCAGAGCCACAGCACAGCTAGGTACCGGGCACCATAATGATGGGTGATGAGGCAAGTCATATGCCTACCAAATTCCTTCTGGTAAAAGCAAGGAGCTGGTTCATGTTCTTAAAAGCTGCTGATGCCCTGGTCTGCAGCCCTAGATGGTCTTCAGAGAGCCTCCGTCCTTCAGACAGAAATTTTCCTCTTTGCAGACCTTATCTAACAAACGCCCTGTGCTAAGCAAAGCAATCCTGTCCTTTGGAACACAGCTCTGTAAAACAGGTACCTGTGGCACCACATATCTAAACCATGAAACACACTGTGGAGCATCAGGTCCTTGACCTGTAGGCCATAGGAGGTTTCTGACTAAGTGTTTCTAAAAGTTGACTTGATCACAAGGAAAGTAGCTGAACTCAAACATACCTCGATTTTTTAGTGACTATAATAATTACTGAAAGTGTGTTTACAAAGTTTCAAAAATGCCCTAAGCCTATTTCCCTTTAGAATTAGTGTTTATTTATTCATGATGCTGTTTTCAGTTGCTGACGTGTTCAAAAACGTGCGGAACGTCAAAAGCGGGAGGAACAGCAGATGGCAGCACCCGGCTGCCTTATCTGGGCTGTTAGAAACTACTGGAAAAAAAAATAGGAACCCAGCTGGACAAAAGTTTCTTAGAGTTTGTTTGCTCTCAGATCTTCCTTTCTCCTATTCTTTTGGATTGAGTTGTGGAGTTTGGGTTTGGGGGTGGGTTTTTTTTTCATTCTTTTTTTTTTCTATTCACTATTGGAATAAAGAACAGCAGAGGAGGAAAATTGCTGTCAGGTCATCCTGTATTGATTTAGTAGAGGATAGTAAGGCCTGATGTGACCTGCTGAAAAGATGACATAAGGTTATGGCCTAGCCTACCAGTGCTTCATGTCGTATTAAACACTCCACAGGGGCAACATCTGGAGGGTTAAACAACTGCTGGGTAATGCAATTTTAAATACCACTTCATCAAAGTAATAGACTCCACAGGACCCTCTTGGGATCCGTAAACTGATGTGTTCCAGGCTTTGTGTAACACATTAAGGACAGCCTGATAGCTCTGACTATTGCAGAGTGATAGAACTGAGGTTTGCAAAATCATTTACAGTACACTGCCTCGCTAGGCCTGGGATCAAATGCATAGCCTGTGTGGTTTTCCTCTTCTTTTTTTATTCTCAAAGCCCAATAGTGTGTATATCCAAAATTCCTGTGAGCTCAGGAAAAGATTTTAGAACAACAGATTTACTTTTGATGCTATTTTAACAGCACCATATGAGCTTCAAAAGGAGATTGGATCCCATGCTTTCTGTTTTCCAGAGTAGTTACAAAGGAGGGAGCAAATTTTCTCTGCACTTTTCATAACCAGCCAAGCTTTCAACATGAATAACGAAAGTGTTCCTCAGGTCCTTACCGGACCTGGCTCCTGTTCTGCATTCTTCAAATACAACCCAACCATAGGTCCAGTGATACAAACCATGAACGAACTGTGGTCTCGAGTTTGGTGGACCATGGAGGCTGGTGCCACCACTCAGCTGCAAATCAATGTTCCTGAGAGTTAGTATAACAGTGTGCAACTTTCCAGAATAACTCCTTCCACTATTTCAGAGCTCCTAAGCAGCAATTAAGAAAAGTCCTATTAAATAATCATTCACCTTAGTCCCATTGAATAATTAATCACTTTAAGAGAGGGCAGCCCAAGAACTTTTTCTATTGCCTGCAAATCTAGCAAAACCCTTAGTCCACACAGATCCCTGCATCTGGGCAGACGGAATTTGGTTGCTGTCACCAGCCAATCTTTGTCCAAAACAGAAAATCTGGCAGGACTCTGTTTAATGCAGGTGCTGGCAGAACCACAGCATCTGAGGTATCAGTCACTGCAGGGTTGATCAGAAAGGAAGGCTTCTATTTCCACCAGGAGCAAGTGGAAGGACACTTGGCTACTCCTTTCCAGGGAGAAAATATTATGGTAAGGCTTGCAACTGGCATGAGCCAGCAGCGTTCAGCTGAGGTCAGTGGAAAGGCTTCGATCCTTTGCAAGCATGTATCTGCCCTTGCCACTGTCCTTGTTCACAGAACCTTCTTTCTGCTTTACTGCAATCATTTCAGATCGAAGGGCAGTGGAAAATTCCTGAATTACTGGACCCAGTTTCACTTCAGAAATATCTCTGGGTAAATTTTGGTGGGATGCCTTTCAAAGAAGCATGCTTGCAGTACACATAGGAAAGGGGAACCAGAGCTGGCTCTAAGCCACCATTTCCATTTTATTCTTGTTACTGTGTACTTCTGAACTCTGGGCGGTTACAGAGAGACCAGAGAAATGCGCTATTGTATCTGTCTCCATCAAGCCATATAAAACAGCCGATCTTCAGCTACCTTAGTATCAACAGGAGCACAGACCTGAATTGTCCTTGAAGTGGATACTGCCACCTGAGTTGACATCCTCCATGTAATTCCTGCTCAAAATGTTTGTATCAGGCAGTCCTCTCCACAGCTGGTCATATTAGGGAAACTATTTTTCTGAATTTATAGCATTTGTGAATGCATATCTAAACTACACTCGTGGCTTATATTTTAGAAACAGGACTTACTAAGACTGCAGATAGATGAGCTACTATAATTTACTTACTGGAATTATTTTCCATCCTTCATTACTGCTGAGGAGACCACGGCTGCCCTCCATCTGTGGAGAGGTCCTCATAAGAAAATGGGGAGCAGTAGGGAAACAGCATGGATTCTCCAAAGAATGCGTTAGTTTATTTATTTATTTTGAATGTCTTTCATGTCTTGGCTTTGTGCATCTTTTCCAAGAAGCAAATGCTTCACAGATGGAAAGAAGCAATTTTCAGTTGTAAAAATTCTAAACAGTTCAGGTGAAATGAAAAACAGAGCTTCCTGGAGACATGCCAGCGCTTTTTTTATTATTTTTTTTTCCCTCGGCCTCACTTTGATTGTGAAATTATTCACCTACCTCCAGACTTTATAGCATGAGAAATGTCCTTCCTGGGGACTAATAGGTGCCTGAAGTATCACTGCAGGGTTGATCAGAAAGGAAGGCTCCGATTTCCACACAGACACTACACATCTGCTCTGATTTTCTGCAGGGTAGATCCACAGTAACCCTACTGAAAAAATTGAATTTTACTTAAACCAAACTTATACTGGCAGAGCTCCTCTTCTGGAGGGAGCTCTGCTAAGTTGTCATCAGGAAAAGGTCTAATTTGTCCACTGATGCTCTGTTTTCTGTCAATTCATACGGCTAGGTAGAGAAATCAGGGGAAAAAAAAAAATCGATGATTTGTGAGAAAGCGTAATGAGCCTATTTTCAGATACATCCCACTGATAAAACTTTTTAGGATTTACGGCAGATCAAATTAGCAGGGGCTTTTGCAATTAGCCTCAGAACCTTTGGATATCACACACTGCCTAGAAGCACTTAAATCTCCCACACACTCCCCACGGGGAGCTTAACTCATCCTCCAGGAAATCTGCTTCAGAGCCAGACACTGATACATCTCTGACCCACTGCGTGCAGAACAGCAGCAGGCAAAGCGTATCGCCCCAGCGCTGCCAGGGCCCCTGGGTGTGGTGCCGGAGGGATCCCCATGTGGGGCAGGTGCCTGCAGTGGGGCAAACGAGCACGGGGGGACCGGAGCTGCCCCTACAGGGTGACAGTGGGGCATCCAGCTCCCCATGCTCTAAGTCATTCAGGACACTCAGGATCAGAGACCAAGGGAAGTACCAAAGGCCTGTAATTATTAGCTGCTGCTGCTGCGTCTCTCGGAAAGCAGCTCCGGAACATGCTCACGCGTAATGCTCGGTCACGGGCTCGCTTTAGATTTTGCCATGGATTTTACAATGCACGTTTGACCTGCGTGTTGTGCAGGGCTCTGCAGGAAAAGGGAGAAAGACTCAGCAGTGGGTGCTGAATCAGGGTCTATTCCAAGGTTGTTTGCTATGAAGTCTAGGACATTCCCTGAAAAATGTTGAGTTGTGCAGGAAATGTCTGGTTACTTGTGTAACTGTTTGCAAGATAGACAAACCCATCAGGCTCTGACTCCTCAGTCTTGTGACAAAATGCGTTTTCTTCCAGACATGTTCAGTTGTGTATCTGATACACATACTGCTCGGCCAAAATGACTGGTTAGTGATTTATTTTGAATATCCAGCCTTTACCATATGACATCACCTCCTTAACTTGATGAAAAAAAGGTTTAGGCTTAATTCTTCCCATTAAAAATAATGGGGCAATGGTTTCTTGATGCCAATATTTACTGATATCAAAGCAAAATATTGTCTTAATTTAGCCCAGTACACAAAGCAGAGTGTACAAAAACAATATGTTCTTTCTTCTAAACCAGATCATCACTTATTAATTACTATATGATTTGAATGAAAACAGAGGCATGATTCAGTGATGCTTTATAGAAATTTTCTTACTACATTCAGAGGGTTTTTTTCTTACCCTGATTGATAGAGGGGTCATATAAGATGACTTCCTATGTCTGCCTTCATCCAAAATCTCAGAAGGATTACTTTTTAATTATCCATTGTACAAAATACAGCAGAATGTGACCCAGATCCTTTGCTAAGATCTCTAAGAAACAGCTACATTATGCATACATAATACATATAGTGTGTGTATATATATATGTGTGTATCTGTGTGTGTGCATGTGCACATATATATAATCAATTTTTAATCTTTAATTAAAATTTATAGAACCTAATGGGTTTTGATAATTCCTAAAATTCGGGTGTGACATTTGTGTTTGATTTGGATATATTTTGTACAGACCATTTAATGTATCTAAATCCAGCACAAAATCTAACCCTGTATTAGAGAATGTTAATGTAAGAAGTGATACGCCCGGAGAGGATCCTCTCCTTCTGTGTGGGAACCTGGACACAGTCAGAGATGTGCCTTGCTGTGATTTCTGTCCTATTTGAAAACTCACATGGAAATAACTCAAGAGTAGAAATCTCATGTAAAGCATCAAAGGAAAAGTAATCTAAAGCATAGACTGTTGCATGAATATCTAGAAGACTTTGTACAGAACTAATCTGCTTCCAGCATAGCAGGAAAATGAGATTTGATCCAAGATTTTTGACTGACGACTCTAGGACAAGTTTCCCTATGAATCTGTCTCTTCCGTGTTAAATTCCTATTGCCTAAGAAATCTTCAGCAGAAGCTATGAATTAATTTCTCTCAAACCTTTCTAACAAAACACCCCTTGTCTACGCACATCCAGCTAGACCTTTGACTACATCCACACTGGGTGCTTTCTCCTCCTGCTTTCTCTCTGGCAGTTCCCATACCAAAGGTGGGGTGGTGTAATGGGAACCGTGTTGTGTTAGAGGTGAACACAGCAAAGACTATCCATCCACTTCTTCTGTGCTTCACTGACTGCAAACCTGCCTGAACAATGCTAAGCACTTCCAGCAAGAACTTTCAGCCATAGCACACGCGTTGGTGCTTCCTCAGGGAGGGAGGGAGCAGAATTTCTGCCCAGTTGCCACTAGATGGAGTAAAGCCAAAAATGTAGCTTTGTAGACTCAAAGAATCATAGAATCCATTTCCTATATATATATTTTTTTTTTAAAATGAGTCTGTCTGTCTGTAGGTGGAGTGGAAGAGCCCTGTTTATTTCAGTACGCCACACTGCCTTGTAACTAGGGTTCACTCAAACGATTCACGACATGTGAGCTTTTCAGTTTGTGCACTGGAGAACTGAAATCAAATTCTTAAAAGATCGGTTGCCTTCTTTGCCTTCCAGCACCGAATTCAGATGAGTAAATGAGGGGTCTAAACTATGGAGAGAGACCTTGTGCTGTGACTGCAGATTCACGGGTTCTGTCTTTAGGCATTTAAGGTAGATCATTAATATCTGATGGTGCCAACATCCTTGAAAGAGTTTATTGATAGTTTATCTTCCCTCTTTCTCTTTCACTCTGCTACCATGCCTTTTGCATCTGTCCATATGGGCATCTAAATTCCCATCCTCTGCTCAACTAATTACATACTAATAATACATGGCGAAATAACAAAATCATTCCTCATGGGGTGCAGCGAATTATCACTCAGCTGTTTTCACAATTCTGGTGGCATTCCCAGATGTGCTCAGTGTTGCCCTGGTTCTGGTTTCAACTAGGAGAGCTTTATTATAGCCTTAAATGGCAGAAAAAAATAGCTATGGTTTCTGAAAATCTACTGCATATAGATGTGTATTTTGAGAAGTATTGTGCAGTACGAATGGTAAACAAATAAAGTTCTTTACACTGTTGTTTCAGTAACTGTGTCACTTCTGCATACATATGAAACTGTTGAGATTCAAAGATGTTTTATGTACTGTTTTGCGGAGAGGAGAGGAGAAGGTCAGCTGGGAGCAACCTACAACAAACAC
>NW_009693510.1:16976-30342 GCF_000703405.1 Apaloderma vittatum
GAGGAGAGGAGAGGAGAGGAGAGGAGAGGAGAGGAGAGGAGAGGAGAGGAGAGGAGTATGTCAGCTGGAAGCAACCTACAACAACCACCTAGTCTAACTGCCTGAGCAATTCAGGGCTGAACCAAGTTAAAGCATGTTTATAAGGGCGTTGTCCTAATGCCTTTTAACCACTGACAGACTTGGGGCATTGACCACCTCTCTAGGAAGCCTGTTTCAGTGTTTGACCACCCTCTCAGTATCTGTTCCAGGCCTGAGAACCCTTATCTCCTATCACATCTTATTTGGCAAGGAAGTAAGCAATTCATGCATCCTCTTCCTTGAATATGCATTATAAGCTATTTTTTACCTTTATTCCTTCTGAAACAGGAAGCATTTCTACCTCACAAAATTCGAAGATCTTCTGCTAACCAAATGAAAGCTTTGCAGGTCTCTGCTACCACTAATACTCTTTCAGATGAGGCTGCTTAGATGTTACTTCTTTTCCACCAAGTGATGTGTGTTTTTTTTTACTGTACTATGATGAAATGATTTAATGCAATAGCTGGTAAGAAATCCAAATACATCTCATTAAGAGCTTCTTAAAAGAAAATGTTGTTGAGGAATGTTTCTGCTTGAAGAATAATCTTTTATTTTCTCCAGAAAGTCTTGAACAGATTCGGGAAAGAATAGAAACTTCAAAACAGAATGATGTATCTACTTAAAATGCTCTGTTATGGTATTTTTGCAATTTTTTTTTTAAGAAAGCAATGAAGTTATCATTTATAACAAAACAAGAAATTATAAATTTATTTTATAAACTTCTGACTTGAAACATCATTTTGTTTGAGATTTTAAAACTAGTTAGTGGAAACTGCAGGTCACCTGGACAGAATAAAAAGGGTGCCATTTCAGCATGGAGCATTATAGAAACACATCAATATGAAATAAAAATGATTCTGCACGTGAGAACACTTTAATCTCTTCTGTAGAGCTCCCCAGGCTTACCGTGCCATGCTGCGCCTGCACACTTCAACACTGTCAGGAATTAGTGATCAGAGATGAGTTGTGAGGTCTCAGTTGTGCAAGCATTTTTTGCCGCTCCAAGGCTCGTTGAGTGGGGTGAGAGCGAGGCATTGCTGTCACATACAGGAGAGGAAGAGTGGCTAGGAACATAAGAGGGATGAAGAAAGAGACAAAGGAAAGCATTAGCAGTTCAAGCTTGCTGCTCCTGATACTTCCAGGGGAACTGAGCCCAGCTGAGATGCATCCAGCCCAGGACCGTGACAATCTCCCACATCCCACTTCTTTCTTCAGCAAAGCAGTGGAAACATCCAGGTTAGACTTCTGGCATAGGCGGAGTCTGGGTTTCTCCCCGCTTTCTCTTCCATGGTAGTGTCCTGCCAAAGCAACTTGCCCACGCCTACCATTAGCTCTGATTTTGACTAATAATTCATTTACTTTGCTCATTTCCAGAGTACCAAGACAGAATTTGCAGGGTATTTAGGTGAGACACGTCTTCTGCTACCAAAGAGCATGAACCCCTCAGCAAACAATTTTTTTTCCTTCTGGAACTGTAAACAGGATGGAGCTGGCATATCATAACTTTCCAAACAGGAGTTTGGCTAGGCTATCCCATGTACCACAGGACTTTTTGACACAAAAAGTGTCAAAATGCTCTCTTCGCTAATAAACTTATGACTGTATTAACTCCCTCTTCCTTGACATCCCTGCTGGAGTATTAGTTTAATAGCACATCTTGTGAACATCAGATACATGAACAGGTCTTGCAATTAACGCAGATTTTCTGTCAGGGCTCTCATACATGTCTTCTAACAATTGCTTGTCCTTGTTTCCTCACAAAACTGGGCACCATTGTATTAAAAATGTTCTGTGATGAAGCCTACAATTATTTGTTGTTTTGATTAAACACTTTGAGTGTAGCAATTAATATCCTTATACATTTCTAGTCTCCATGGGTAGGAGGGTCCACTATAACTACCTAACTTCAGTTCCTTAAAAATTAGGTATCAAACAGAAAGGACTTCTCTAGGTTTTTTTTGGTACTCAGTAGAGAGAAATAAGGACTTTCATATGGCAAATAATTTCTTCTGAAGACATGTGTAATGCTATGGTATCAATAACTTTCTAGAGATGTTTTTCTCTCTCTGCCACTCATAAAAAGGGACTTAGGTGACTAACTCAAAGTAGATAACTAATTTTTTAGAAGCTAGGGTCAGATGAATCCCAACAGCTATGGCTTCACTTTAGCATCTGTCCAGGTTTGAGAGCAGCAGGGGGACAGTTTTCTGGGGCTGCCTGGCACAGGTGGCAATCACGAGAAGGGAGAAGGGGCAGCTGTGGCCATGGGGAGGAGAGGCTGGGTCAGGTGACCCAAATGGGCCAATCACGGTGTTTCTTCCCACAGTGCTCAGTATATAAGGGCCCCCAAGAAGTGTTTTGGGACGTTTAATGTCTGCTGTGCTGGGAGAATTGTTATCAGCTGGCTTGCCATTGCTCCCTGTGCTGCTGGTGTTCCTGCCTCCTGTATCCACGCTGCAGAGGAGCACCGTTCAACGGAACAGGTTGTCTTTTCCTACATCCCTGGGTGGGGATGGCACAGCTCCTTTTCTGGGTTGTTTTTTATTTATTTTGGTTCTCTGACTGGGAATTGACCCCGGGCCATGCCACAGGGAGTGGGGTTAGAACTATTACCCTGGTGCTCTCAAATCAGGACAGCATCTAGTGAAAAAATGGTTTTATGTCAGTTCAAAAGCTCTGTGTCAGGAATATAGCTATGTATGTGCTAATGTATATGTGTTTAAATATTAATGAGTTTATCTAAACCCCCATATGGATGCAACTACGTTATACTGATTTGCACTAACTATGGTTAATTCAAGATAGGGTTTCTTTGTGTGTCTTTCCTTCCTGATCTGCCTTTCTATCTTTTCATAGTCTGGAAGACATCACTGCCTAAACACTTGGTATGTGGTCATAGTTTTTTTAACTTACTGAAGAAAAAGCATTTGGAAACATCTCACTCTCATCACTGCATATTGCTTTGCAATATTCTGTAGTGCAAAAGTGGTTTTAAAATTACGTTGCTTCCTGTTGCTTAGCTTGCAAGCCTCAGGTCTTTATATAAGTTTGCAGCTGTGAAATATCATTTCATTCTAAGGCTGTAAAGAAAACTACTTTCTTGTCTGTTTTTCAGGCAGGACCACCAAGCAAAGCAAAGAAAGGATCCTGCTAGGGGCTATGCCGGGCGTCAGAGCTGGGGAAAGTGAGCTGCTGCATTTCACATACACAGAGCATTTCTTCAGAGCATGTTTGTGCCTAGGAAGACAGGAGCCACCAGTGTGTGCCTAGGACAGACACAGCTCTGTCAGCATGTCCTTGTCGTGCCCAAACCTGTTATTCAGGTGCCCCAGTGCTAGGCCTGTCCTTAGCTGAGAAAGAAAATTATGCCAATGAAAGTGACTCTTTCTTGATATGGAAAAACGTCAGAAGGGGCTAGGATAAGATTAGCAAAATAATTTCCATTGCTGACCAAACACACATCTAAACCCAGGTCACCAAAGGTGAAATGTCACAACACCAAGTTATGTAGTTTTGACTTCCCAGTTAATCCTTATTTCAAGGTAATGCAACTCGACTGTCAGCTGGAATACAACGTCCAGCCCCCGTATCCCCACCTTCAAAAGGATTTTGAAAAATTGGAAAGCATTCAGGAAACTGCTTCAGGAATGCTTTGAGAACTCTTTAATCCAGCAGACAAAAGCATAACAAGATCCAGTATCAGAAAGCTGTGTTTTGAAATAGCCAGATTAGAAATAAGGGGTATGAGAATTGCATGGGCAGGGAGGGGCTTATTAGACTCTCCATCACTGCTAGCTTTTGAATCTAGACTGGTTTATCTTGTAAAAAAGATCATCCTCTGCTTAACTAGAACTATGGATTTGAGACCAGAATTTTCAAGAATCTTCAGGTTCCCCAAGCCTTGGTAAGCAGAAAGTCAATGAAAGATATGTAATTTCAAGCCTTGTGCCTCATGTCTTCTTTTTGATATGCATTTAAAGGTTGGCACAATAGTCTTATACCCATAGGAAAGCCCAGGCCAACCTTTAGAAAAATTCCGATAATCAGTTATTTTAGACTATGTTCTTAGATTCTTCTAGATAAAAAATATTATGTACTTTTTTTATGTGAGTTACGATCCAGACACATGTATGTTCGAAGAGCCAGAGAGGATGTTATGCGGCAAAAAACGATTATATAAACCAATTTACTCTAGGATGCTTTATTTTCATACTTATTCAATATCCACTTGGAAATCATAAGCTCCTATTTGGACAGTATTTGGAGCCATTCAGCTGTATCTTCATTAAAAGAACTTACTGTAGACAAAATTGAGAACATTTTTTTATTTGATATTGTTATTGCAATGGTTACCTGGTATTATTTATGCTGCCTGAGTGGATGAGTGGTCTAAGACATCCAGTGCAAATACTTGCACATTCAGACTGAAGTGTGGCATCCAGAAGTTTGCTTGAATAAAGCTTCATTGCTTAACCAGAGCATGAAAATGTGCATAAGCAAAACTGAAATTATTTGAAGTCCTAAAAATATTTTGAGTACTTTGCACCAGCACAATGAACATTCAGAGGAAAGTGGCATGATACATCAGAGACTTCCACTGCCTCTTTCTATTTCACACATGATTTTTCTGGGTGGTATGCTGCCCCTTTCACCCATTGCTGCTGTCTCTTCTTTCAATGTGACTTTGTAATTGTCAAATCCTTCTGCCACCAGAGCTTTCCCAGACTTTTCCTTATGCCTGTTTTCCTCCCACCCTGACCACTTTAGTTAAAAGTCATTCCACTTCAACAAACCTAGATTTAGAAAAGTATGTTACTTTTGCAAATGAGGAGGCCTATGTCCAGGTCAACTTGCTACAGCCGCTCTGTGAAGTTCTACTCATCTGTATTTTGCCACTGCTGATGGCCAGGGCACCTGAGTGAACTATGTAATACTTCAAGTACATAGCACTTCACTATGTGAACTAATACTGCCACTATGTGTTACCCACAGCACTTCGGGAGCTGAGAAAATTCAAACTCTTTGAACATGACGCTCCAGAAGTTTGCTTTTGAATTTCCTGATGGTTAGAGGGAACAGCACTAAGGCTGTCTCATTTAACATTTAAGCAAACAGTGATGGTGTTGAAAGCAGACCTGAAGATGTGCTTACATATTAAGAAATTTGTCTATGTTTTGTTCTAATTATGTAAGTTGGCATAATAGGAATCAATGGTGTGAACTGCACCCATTTGTTACTACCCCCTCTTCTCAAAAAGAAGACTCATGATGTTGATCAATGAACATACAGATCTAGGTCTAGATGAAAAATAATTAGGCGGTGTCTTGCCTGCTTGTTTCTAGTATGATTTTAGCAGTCTAATCTTGTTTCTTTAGCATGCAAATTTCTCCTTGTTCCTACTCAGGTTTACTGTCATATGTAGAAAAGTAGATTATTCAGATCCTATGTGGCATGGAGAAAGGTATAAGTACACACAGCAGTACAGTAATTTTTACCTTTCTGAAGGTCCTCAAGTACTCTGAAGCTGGAAGCTTTATAAATACCTGATTGTAATCAAATACATCCCTTGGAGAAAAGATGATGCTTTTCTAAATGCCAAGCACTCATGACACCTGCAGACTCTGTAAAATAATAGATGTTTGTGCGCTGCCTTTACTGCTTTGTGTTCTATATAGATGATTCCCTTCTTGACCCTGCATAATTTAACATGAATTAAAATATATAGCCAATTTTATGTATTATTGATATCAGAATGGATTTACTGATGCACTCAGGCTTCTGCATTCACTAGGTGTTTATGTGAATAGTAAGACATCCCATTGTTTATAAACTATAAGTATTTACTAGTTGTTAAGCGCAGCTACCTGAACACCCCACCCTTTGATGGTTAATACTCTGGCAATAATCCCAGCCCATCACCGAGAAACTCCCTAAATACTTTGCTTGAATATTGACAAGGGCTAGCTGATATACACATTAATTCAGGTGCCAGCTCAGTCTCCCATGAGGTGGCAGGCAAGTTAGGTGAGCAGCGGTTCTGGTGGAAGTTGGGGCAGCAGAATCATGGCCACTGACCAGGCTCCCCAAGACTCCCGGCCCAGAGTGGGAAGAAGGAATGCCTCGCTCCGAGCATTCACGACAGAGCTCTTCAGATGCCAGATTTGCTCTTGAGACATATCTTATTCGGTAGTTCTGCTCCCTTATCAGTTTGAACCTTGTATTTGAGGAAAAGGGTATAGCCAGCTCTAATTCAAGAAATTCCTAGTCTCTCCAAGAAGAGGGAAAGACAAATATTTTCCTTTTTTTTCCTAAATTTACTGTGTGTAAATATTCTCAATATGTAAACATTGTTTTCATTGCGTAACACACAGTACTTGGGATTATTTTGTTATTTAAAAGAATACTCTTCACAGTGAATCCACCAATATCTGCTATTACCTAATAACAAAAAAAAGAGGAACTGAAGGAACGAAGAAACAAAATGCCACATTACTTAATACACATATATATCCTAAAGTTTAGCTGGATAACTTAGTCAGAACTGGGCAGACATTATTTTGTGACATTAGGAGCAGAGAGAAGGGAAAAAAAGATCCCATCATTTCCATGGAGTTGATGAATGGTGTGTTAACTGTGAGTAAATTGCATAAAAGTGGCCAAGAAGATTGACTTGGCAAAAATCAATCCAGAGAGTCAAAGTACGCAATAAAAGCAAGCTGATGCTATTCAGACTGGTACGCTTCACTTAAAAGAAGGCAGAAGTATTCCTAGATTCCCAACAAATCATATATTTCCCTTGTTTTGGTCAAATCTCAGTCCCTTTCTAGTTCATGCAACACATGTGAACATTTTTGCAGTAATACAAATTTTATCATCCATTGATTCCCTGATCACATTTGTTTATTTTCTAAGATTATTAAAACAGCATCTTAAGAAAATAAGAGAATGTAGAGTGGACATTGTTTGAGGCTTCCTAAAGAACAGGATTTGCAGAGGCAGTCTTACATGGCATATGGTTTGTTATAGGATATTCTGTGTTCTGTCACCTCATTGCCTCATTCAGTAGCAGCTTAATATTATGTCTCCGTAACATTTAACTGACATGTTCATTATGTTTGAAATGTTGAAAGAGGATACTACCCTTTTTTAAAAAATGATTATTTCATTGAAGTGATTGTTTCTTTCCGAAAACATTCATTGCCAATTACTATCAGTCAGATAAACTGAAGTTTAATTAAAATATCTGATTCAATTGCACCAAGTGATATTAATACACTTTTCCCTCGTGTGCTGTACATATTAAATTATCATATGTTTTCTGTCCTCGACATATCCCTGTCAGGGTTCTTGTCACTGAAAATCTGCCCTGCTGTCAGAAGGAACCATCCATCATTTTATTTGTTTGCTTGGAGCATCCTCTGCTGCTTGGAGTGGGAGTAGGCTCTGTTTGCTTTGGGCAGCCCAGACACCTCCCATGGCCTGCTCGTTCTGTCATAGCGAGAAAGAAAATGCTTAAGAAGGAGACATGGTCTCAATCATGGACAGTGATGGGCTGCCTTGAGCAGTAACGGGGGAAGCCTGAAGTACGCAGAGCAAAAGAGCCAGAGCTTTTCTAATTAAGTGTAACAATGACTTAGCAGACAAGAATCATCTTTTCATCTCCTTCATAGCTGCTGCGATGTGAGATCCACAAACAAGGGCAATACGGCTGAGGATTTTCTCCTTTGGGACATGTTGCAAGTAACTAGTTCTCTTTCCTCTTAGAGGAGTTTTGAACAATTTTTCCTCTGAAACACCTCAAACTAAAGCAAGGAGCTGGAGCATGTTATAGAAGGATACAGTATCTATGCCTGGATAATAGACTAGGTTTTGAGAGGAAAACCACCAGCAGGTTAGAAACTAAGGAGGAGCAAGGAAATGTTAGCTGATGCAGCTGGAGCAAAAAAAATACCCCCAAGATTTTGAGACTATGTATTTTACGTTTTCTTCTTTTCCAATTGCATGAAGTTGTGGTGTTTGGGAGTAGAAGGAGACGTCACACAAAGAGCATCACTTGTAAGGATCTCACTCAACACATCTTCATGAAAGAAATTAACCAGGAACTCAGTTAATTACTCGCAGTTCTTGGAAGAAGCTATATTGGCTGCCTTCCTGGTTCCACACATATTGCCTTTATTAGTTGTTATATGGCAAGTGAATCATACATGACAGAGCTGGTCTGGCTCTAATATTTTGAGGTTATCTGGTCCTACTTAGTGATGTTCCCCAGAGATCCAGATGTCCCCACAGCCACTCGTGACAGGGAAGAAAGAAGAGAACTCAACTCAAATGGACTTCTACTCTCTGCCATTCATCTCTCTTCTTCAGTTAGGTAGTCTCTCAATCCAATCAGAGAAAATGGACTGGAGGTTAACTGATGTTCTCATTCATTCAATTCGTCTTGGATTTAGGAAGGATCATCTGCATGAAAACCAATACAATATCATCCAAACAGTAAAAAAGGAGTATCTAAGATTAATTTACAGAAGAGGAATGACAGACCTCAGATAGCTTGACATTAGTTTATTCTTTTAATTGTCATTGAAAGTAGTTCCAAGCAAAAATCCAGGTCTATGTCATAGAGCTTATGAAACAGAAAATACAGGCCTGGACATGTGTAGTGCTTAGGCATGTGAGATGAGGAATTTTCTGGGTTCTAGGCAGCTCAGGTTCTTCAAACTCTTTCTGAGAATTCAAGAATTTTGTAAAGGGTTCATGACTTAATAAACTACAGCTTTAAAAATAATGTTTAGAAGCATGCTTTGGGCTACCATGTTCTGAGAAAGGACCAGTGAATATCTACAGACCCATTCTGTCTTAAAAGGGAATCACAGCATTAATATTTCACGCTCCTTTTTCTTACCACAATCTCCTCAAAATACGTATGACAGCATGTATTAATAAGCCTTCACCAGCATAAGTAGGAATCATCCTCAGTCTGGAACAAAAACGTCAAGGAGAAGTTTATTTCAGACCCTATGTATATTCATTTTTTTTTTAATCTGGTAAACTGAATTTGTGAGCTTTCTGGAGAGTTTTCAGTGGGAAATGTGTGTTTTCTTGAAGGAGATGATTGCTCTTCACACAAAGGAGAGGTGACTTTCAAATACCTAAGGCCCATGTTCCTAGAGCACATAGATGGACTCAGGGCATCTGGATAAGGCTTGACTCAAACAATGGGAATGGAGTGAAAGAAGATAAAGGTGTTAGCACTTTCATTTCCTTCTACGGAGCACTCAGAGCAATTTATGTTTGAAGTCAGAATCGGGTAAGACTGAGGAAGTTTCATTCATGTCTGCTATGAAATACAAAGATGGCATTTTTGACAGGAATAATTTTATCCATGTTAATATGTTATTGGGGATTGGATTAAATATTTACTCATGTCCTGGGATGGGATGTTGTCCTGTCTCAGGTAGAGACATATTTTAGAGTTGTTTTTCATATCAGAGATAAAGCACTGAAAAAACAGGATCCAAATTACCACTGCTTAGAGTGCTTTTCTGGCTTGAATCCACAATGTTAGAAAGAACTTCAAATTAAAAAAAAAAAACCAAACAGGTGCACTATGTCCAAAGGCATTTAGGTGCCTAACTGTCTATGAAAACAGCATGAAATGTTGAAGATCTTGACAAGTGTGATTAATCTTAAGGAGACACAACCTTCTCCTGCATTCTCGCCGCTTCTCCTAAGCCCCGACCCAATGCTGCTGCTGTGACCTGTTCCACAGGCGGCTGAATTATCGTGCAGATAAGGTATGTGCCAAATGCTCTGCGTCAGCAGTGGGATATCATGCTTTATAATTCCCATTCAGCAAGGTGGCTTTTAATGGGAGTTATTAAGGGGCCACAAGTGGAATACTTGTGCGAAGTGACTATAGCTGGGCTGGATCCAGCCACTGAGACCGAGGAAACTTAAGACCAGGAATCAGCCATCAGGGATAGACCAGCCCAAGGCTCCAGATGAAAAGTATGCTCAGGAATAGATAGAAGTCAAAGGCTACCCCAGAACAAAGTTCAAATCATGAGCAAGGTCAGGAAATCAAAGAGCTTATACCAAAAGTCTCAAATAAAGAAGAGTTGGGGCTAGAATGACATAAGGCAGGTTAGTCAAGAGGCAGGAACCACACTGAACCAAAGGGGGCACCGGGCAGTAAAAGCAGTCTGTGATGTTGCTCCCTGTGCCTGAACTAGAAGCATATACTGGCGCTCAGGTGTTCAGGCTTCCTAGGACACTGATCTAGGTAAGTACTGAGCCCAGCTTGTAGCTATAGAGCTTGACTGCTTAGTTAGGGCCAGAGAAAGGAGGATGCATGCGTAACCTTATGCAAATGATCAATTTGTTCATTTGGTGTAGATATGCCTATTTTCAAGGAGGGACAATTTGTATAACAAAATCACCAGACCTCTTGGGTTTCTTCTTTTCCATTTTACGAAACTCTGCAGATCATATCTCAGGACAGGAATGAGGCTGGGCTGTGTGACGGACTGTTCCATCTCTCAGGCCTCCTTTGGCTCTGGGGTTGTGCTACAGTTCTTCGTTCTTTCCAGGCACTCCTGCCAGATGTGTTTACAGATCAAGACAAGCTCTACGTTCAAAGCTGCAAAGCTGAACAGAGTTTCTGTAATGGTGATGACAAAGATATGGTCCTTGCTGTGAAGGAGATGGGCACCATTTTTATGCATTTTGTCTGAGTGTGAGACAAAAGACGTGGATTGCAGTAATTCCTGAATGTGGCCACATCAGAAGTAGAATGCAGTTGTGAAATCTGTAGATTAAAAGTAGGTATAGGCTTCAATAGCTTCCTGAATTATGGGCTCCCTAATTGCCAGGAGACGTTACAAGGTTAGTCTGTTAGTTTAAGTACAGCACCCAATAGAAGCCAGGCACTCACAGTGGAGGAAAGATGCAGCAATATCAATATGAATGTGCTTTATACTGATATTGCTAGGTAAATGTTATCTGCAGCATATAATTATTTAAGTTTTATAAATCAAAACAAACCCCCCACACCTACCTAAAATATTTTTAATGGCATAAAATTCTGCTTGTAGACCAGAACAAAGAATGAGCATGCTATGTATTTTCTACATCAGATCAACACCCTCTGCAGTTCTTATTAACCAAATCGTAAAGAAAAAAAACGTTTTGAATCAAAAACATCACAGTCTTACTACTAGATATGTAGAAGGAATATGTGTGAAAAACTTTGATGGAATAGAAAATGTAACATTCCTGTTTTAAAAATAAGGCATGTAATGAGAAAATAAAAATTATTTATGAAGTCAAACGACTTTTAAATCTTTAAATTCCCCACATACCTTCTAGGATTATAGTAACCTGTGGAAGGTCATTATAGTTATAAGGGAAAAGATTAAATAAGCACTTAAGCAGACATAAATAAAACAGACAGGTTAAAAGCTATTAAAGTGAACAAGACTAGAGGGAAACCTAATCAGTGTTGCAAAGGAATCTAAACGAACATAGAAAGAAACAAACACGATGTTGAGTATGGCTAATGGGAAGTAGCAATACTGGAAGTGCAAAATCTTATGAAGTCCCAAGTCATGTCTACCACAAAAAGGACACAGCTATCTGTCTGTCAAGGAAGACAAATGGGAGGCTGGAAAAAAAAATAAGGTTTGAAAATGGAGTATGATTCAAGAGCAAGCATTCTTCCCAGGAAAAAGTCAGGATGAGGGAAGGCACCACCTTCTGATTTTGGAAATATTGAAAGACCATCAGCAAGCCATTTGGATTGGGACTGTGCAGGCAGAAATATGCCAGAGAGGTGTCGGGTGGGTGAGTGATGGAGATCCAGTGCCTGTTGTGTCTTTTGGGCCATGGCTAGAAATGTAGCTTGATCTCTAAATGAGTAATTTCATTTACCTCAGGGAAAAATAAATAAGCAATATATGAAGGAAAAACCTATAATGAAAAAGAAAAATGATTTTTTCAGTTACTCTTGTGTTCCAGTGGTGTAGCTACACTGAATTCACCGAGGCATGCTTTTGCTAATAAAGCTTTTAAAATGAAGAGTGGATTACACTCCAAGTATAGATATTTCTAAATATGTCTGGTTTTATATATTTCTCAATATTACCATTTTTTATTTTTCTGACTTTTGCCTGAACAAAAAAAATAAACAAAAACATTTTTTAACTGGTTCTGTATGCCCCAAAGAGCCAAAAGTATGCATTCTTTCTAGAGAATAGAAAATAGCATAGTTTTGTGGGGAAGTAAATGATTAACTATAAAACCAATTAAAAATGTTATGGAGGTTACCATTTAAAACTGTACATGTTGCTGTCATGCAAAGGTATCTCTGCAACTCCAGTCTCTGTTTCAAATGCTGCAGTCTACCAAATTCGGATAAATGTTGACTTTTCCTGGCACCTGAGGTACCGACAGGCATAGATGCCACTTAATTCAACAGCATCAGTTAAATGCAGGTCATTGCATTAACTAAGAGTGCATCTGTTCTAACTGATCATTTTGTTCTCCCTAATTTTAATAGGCAATTTTGCCCACATGTTTACTGGAAATATTACAACATCTTCCTGTGCTGAGAAAACCCAAAGGGCCTATTTATCTGGTTCAGCTGTATTTTTGTTTAAACAGAGGGTCATGCTGAAACCATTTTCGCCCAGGAGACAGGTCTCAGGTTTGACTTGAGAGTACAGCGTGTCTGCAGGACAGGGAATCCTTTTCCACCGGCCACTTAAGTCATCCTGTGCTAAAAGAATATCAGCATGAAAGATGCCCCCGGAATGATAATCACATCTGCTGTGACTGAACAACCCTAGATTCAGGAAGAGGAGGCTTAGCATCCTGGTTTTATTTTCTGTGCGTGCCATGATTTGACGTGTAGTTAACGAAGACAGGGCTCAGAACCCAAACAGCGTTAAGAAAAGCAAACTCAACTCCGGCAAAGAACGCTTTGTCCTGCCTCAGATTTAGCCCTCAGGTGACGAGGCGCTGCATGCTTTTAATTTTACCAGCTCGGGATATTTTTTAAAATGTTCAGAGAACAAACGTGTCCGAATATTGAGCGTGACACAAAACGTCATGAATGCTTAGAGTTGCAGGTCCTTCAGCCAAAGGAGGGAGATGCGAAGGGAAGGAGTGCGTTTGGTCAGACCCAGGGTGAGAATGTCCCTGCAGGAACAAAAGGCTCAGGATTGGACGTCGTCGTGTTCGGGGAAAATGGGGGCGGGGGCCAGGGCGGGGAGGGGGTGCAGAGAAAAAG
>NW_009693511.1:0-237 GCF_000703405.1 Apaloderma vittatum
CTGCCCCCCCTGTGGCCGGTGGGGTCAGTTTGGTTGGAGAGCACAAGCTGAGCTCAAGGATAGAGCCCCCTGGACGGAGCCAAGGAGCCGCTGTATAAAAAACGCTGAGGTTTTCCTTTTCTGTGCAGCGCGTTTCCCTAAATTGCCTTTGACTGTGTGCATCGCTAATGAAAGTTTATGCCCTTGTTAGAAGGACAGGCAGGGTCGCTTCAGGTAGGGGTGGGGCTATCCTTCTGC
>NW_009693511.1:298-1178 GCF_000703405.1 Apaloderma vittatum
TGTTATAAAAAAAAAAAAAAAAAAAAAAAAAGAGGAGGGGAAAAAAATTTCCATATTTGTGTAAGTTGCTTTAAAAGCATTTTATCATGTCATAAAAAAAAAGGAAAGTACTCTCGGAAATTGATCCTGCACACGAGCCCATTGGACAGAAGGACGTCGGGATGTTAATGGCTATTTTGCTCCAGGGTGGCTTATTAAAAAATTTATACATAAATGCTTAAAATTGCATAAATTATTTAAAAAAAAAACATAGTAAGCAATTTGCAATCCCGATCCACTTTTCCTTTTTTCTTTCCCTCGTCATTCTTTTCTTCCCTTCTTTCTTAAAAAAAAAAATAAATTCCTTCCCCCTCTTCTCACCCGTGTCCCCTCCCTGTCTGAAAATGTGATGCGTCCTAAATTGTACATGTGTGTGTGTAAAATAAATACAATTTTAAATCTGACCCGCCACTGGCCAGCAGAGCTAGCTACAAGGGGAAAATAGAAAAAAAATTTAAAAAAAAAGAGGGGAGAAGAAAAAAGAAAAGAGAGAAAGAAGTTTGGATATGATGAGTGTTTCTCGCAGGCGTGGAATGTCACCCACATATCCTGGAGATTGTACTGGGGAGGTTTATGATGGTTTCCCATTGATTTGTTTCCCCGACGCAGCTGCCGACCTCTATTGAGGGACAAACATAATCAGCACTGACGCAAATTAGATGGTTATTCGTTTTGAAAATTGACAGAAAAACAATAAAAAAGATGAAATGCTCCCAAATCAATAGATATAATGAAATTCAAATAATCCGAGAGATGAGGTCTCCATGGCAACTGATAATGTGGAAAAGAAAACAATTTAATAAAGGACAGACACACTTTGAAAACAGATTGGGCAAAGGGA
>NW_009693512.1:0-936 GCF_000703405.1 Apaloderma vittatum
TATGAGGTGGTTTGAGGAGCTGCAGAGCCTCCTTGGGGTATCTAGGACTACCCCAGCCATTACTTGAGGGGCACCTGCCCCACTATTTTGTGGGTTGGGGTTCTGCAGCCCCTCTTGGGGGTATCTTGGGGGGCCACAACCCCAACCTTGGGGGGCATGAGAACCACTATGAGATGGTTTGAAGTCCTCTAGGCCCTTTTTGCAGTGCTCCAGAACAGTTCTGAGGGTGTCTTGGGGTGCTCTAGCCCCACTAAGAGCTTTGGCATGCTTTGTGCCACTTGGAGGAGTCCTGTGGTCCCCCATACCCTCTTGGCAGAGCTCCAGAGCATGCATCTTTGTGGTGTGATGGGGTGCCCCAGCCTATTTTGGGGAGGTTTTAGCCCCACTGCGAGGTGGTGTGAGGTTGTACGGAGCCTCTGTGGAGTGTTCTGGGGAGACCCAGCCCCTCTGTGGTGGGCTCCATTCCCGCTCTGAGTAGTCTTGGGTTGCCACGTGCTCGCCTTGGGGTGCTGCAGACCCTCCTTGGGAAGTGCTGGTGTGCCAAAGCTCCTCCTTGGGGTGTTCCAGCCCCTCTTGGCATTGTCTCGCCGTGTCCCAGCTCCCCTTTGAGGGGCTCGCAAAACAGGGAGCAAGTCTGAGAGCAAGACAATATTGAACTTCCTTTGAATATTAAAGGTAATTGGAAAATTTAATGAAAATACGCTGGCAAAATCTGAAAGGAATAGAAACATCCTATTTGCTAAACCAGGAGGCTGGTAACACGTTGTCCTCAGGGCAGTCCACTTAGGCGTATTTTGGTCCTTCAGAAAACCGATTAAGGTAGCTTTGGGGCTGAGAAACAGGTGTTTAGGGAGATTTGGGGGCTCAGAAATGGTAGTTTAGGGAGCGTTCGTGCTCAAATAAAATGATTTGGGGAGCTCTGGGCTTCAGAACGAG
>NW_009693513.1:0-349 GCF_000703405.1 Apaloderma vittatum
CAGTCTCTTTCTGCAGTGTAGGTGCTAAGTCGACTAAACCATTAGTGAGCTCAGTAGCAGCAGCATTTTCACCAATATCTGCTGAATCGCCCGTGGTGCTTGCCACGCTGCTCTCAGAGCCAGCATGAGTAGTGCACGGTTTCAGTGAGCGCAGTGCTGCAATGCAGATGTAGCAGCTGCACGTTCAGCTTTCCTATTTGTCAAAGTTTCAATAACTAGTCTCCATGCAGTGGAAAAGCGACCTGCTTCCCTGGATCCGGACCGTATTTCGTCCCACAATACATTCTCTATCTTCTCCCAGGTAGCCACTGTAAAGGGTTCACCAAAAGAAGGGAGCATATCTCTTTCC
>NW_009693513.1:530-1501 GCF_000703405.1 Apaloderma vittatum
ACCCCCTCTCCTCCCTGCCCGCTCGCTTGATCAGGGCGAGATTCCCCTGGGAAATTCCCACAATTTCCTAACTAGACTTAACGAGTGCCAGGGCAGCACTCGCTTCCAGATATAGGAGAACTTGGGTACAGTAGTGCGGATGGTTCTGCTGAGGTGAGAGAGGACAAGGGCTTAATTGCCTGTGGTGTTGGGAATTCTGTCCTGGGGACCTTCCAATCCATACAATGCCTAGCTCTTTCACCTTTTCACCATCTTTTCCGCCATTTAGCGTACAGTCCCACTTCCCGCCACTCAGCGGAGCTAAAAATTAAAGCTACGTCTTTCATTTTTCCTCTTTCTTGTGCCCATTTCACAAGGGCAATAATTTCTTTCTCTTATTTTTTCTCTCCTCTTAGAGAGATCAACTTCTCCCTCCTTTGCCTTTTCTCCTCTCTTAGAGAGAATACTAATAAGGAGTTGAGTTGCTGCGACCGTTTCCATCATGGTCTCACCTTGGCAGGGGTTTGATCGGCTGTTTAAAATCTGGGCTCCCGGGCCCCTTTTGGGCATCAAATCTGGCCAGTGATATTAGAAATAACAGGAAAGGATTTTACAGGTATGTAAGAGTAAAAAGAAAAAAGAGAGAGAATGTGGGGCTTCTCCAGAAGGATACAGGTGACCTGGTTACTTGAAGAGGGTCTGTTTTCGGAGAGCCGCCGGGTAACGACAATCACACCGATGTGGTTACATGCCGTTCCAACTTTATTGCTCCAATTAGCCCAATATATATCCTGTTAATACAATACGCTTTGTGTTCAAGCACCAAACACAAGCTACAGTAAGCTCAGTCTTTGATTATCGTTATCAATCCTCGTGGGTGTTAGATGTCCTTGCTGCGGTTAGAACATCCTATGGTATGCCCTTGCACATCCAGCAAAGTTCTTGCAGATACAACTTTGCCACCTCTTTTTAAGCTTCAAGGCGACTCTAAG
>NW_009693514.1:0-236 GCF_000703405.1 Apaloderma vittatum
GTCCCCGAGCGGGGCTGCACGTGACGGGGATATGCAGAGCGTTTGCTCCTTCCCTGTTTTTCATTCATGTGGTCTGGAAAAATGTGTTCATGAGACGAGTTGCTGTGGCATTATGTCATGGGCCTTCGGTTGGACTCTTTTCTCCCCAGCAGATGAGCTGGGTTTAAGCATTGGGCTGCGCTGGCTTGGCAGAAAATCTGGTGGTTCCTACTTGTTTCTTCTTCAGGGGAGGGAGG
>NW_009693514.1:316-635 GCF_000703405.1 Apaloderma vittatum
TTTGGCAACGAGCCTGATCGTTCCCAATCCAGGAGGTTCTGACAGCAAGATTTAAGCCTTCGCTGTGCAGAGATGGCTGTGCTGCAGCTGTGTCAGCGCCCAGCCCTTCATGCATACGTGAAAACCTCATGGGTCCTAAAATAGATGCGATGGCTTTTATATCTAGAGGTGTCTTGAGAAATCCCTCGGGAGTGGTGTTCAGGATGGAGTGCCCATCTCCTCCCCACCTAGCCAGGCGGTTCCTGCGTCCCCTTCCGCGCTGTTGGTGTCGGCCACATCCTGGCATCGCACAACACGTGGCTGCTGGCAGCGGGGCTCA
>NW_009693514.1:668-1395 GCF_000703405.1 Apaloderma vittatum
AGGGAACTGCAGATACCAGGACTGGAAAACCCCTGGGCTGAACTCGCCCTGTGTGAGTCAGGCCGGGTCTCCGCGGCATTTGCCTGTCGAGCTGGGGATGAAGCAGGCTCTGAGGTTTCCACCACTTCCCCCCGGAGCCGCTGCAGCCTGGAGCTCGCAGGAGGGATGTTTCCCATGACAGCCATTCCTGGTTTACTCTTGCTCTCTTTCCTTCTAACTTTCCCTTGCACAGAATCGTTCCTAGAGGAAAGCCAGGAGGATGGAAATGTTCTTGCGGTGACACTTGCCGAGGTTGCTCCTGGCTGGATTTCCCAGCAGCAAAGGGCTCTCTCGAGAAAGAGGGTCCCCAGCAGCCTGACTTGATCCCGGGGCTGCTGAGCCTCTGTCACCTTGTCCGCTGCTCACCTCTGTCCTCTTAAGGCACAATTTCAGGAGCAGATTTGGTGGTTATGGGTCCCTTGCTCCCTGAAATACTGCATTCTTGCGATCGCCCTGCTCGCACCCCCTCTCTGCAGCAGCAACTGCCTTCTCTGAGGAGGAAGGGGCTTCTCCTCCTCCTCCTCGGCCTGTTGGTTCAGGTACAGGGGGATGCAGGGTCCCGGTGGGGCAGCTTCAAACAGAGGTGGCCCTGGCTGCTGGTGCATGAGGGTGCCTTGCTCGGGCAGGAGCCGGGGTGGGAGGTTGGAGGTCAGAGGAGGGTCAGGTTTTTGACACGCACTGCAGCGAC
>NW_009693514.1:1494-1865 GCF_000703405.1 Apaloderma vittatum
CCCCCAGCGGGGGGGGGGGAAAAGCCGCGCTCTGCCGAGCCGCGGGCTGGGACACGCGGTGTCGATATCACACGTCGTGAACACACCAAGGGAGAGCCGGCAGCGTCCCTGGCTGCGAAGAGCTTGGTTGAGTCACCTGTGTGGGGTCTGGGCTTCTCCCTGGCTTTGCGATCTCCGTCCTCAGAGCCTTTGGGGACCTTTTTGGCGTGAGGCGGCTTGGCTCTGTACAGGCAGAACCAGGGTGGTTTCGGGGGCCGGGAGGAACTCGGGCGTCAATGTGCACTTTGTCCCCATAGCATGTATCACTTCTAGCCCTCGTTTACTGACTTTCTGCCTATAAATCTGCTGCTCTCTGGGGCTGATGCTGGTCA
>NW_009693514.1:1943-2143 GCF_000703405.1 Apaloderma vittatum
AGCCAAGAACAGTCGTGGTGGAGATGCCGACAGGCTGTGCCGCATGGAACGGGTCTGCGGAGGCACTGGGCTCCTGTGCTCTGGAAACTCCATTTGAGAGGCTCATAAATGGGATAATTATCCGAGCTATTGAGTTTCCTTCTGGCCAGATCCACTCCAGCCTCCCTGACGGGACTCCCCAGTTGGTCCATGAGGTGAGC
>NW_009693515.1:0-256 GCF_000703405.1 Apaloderma vittatum
TGTCGCAGTTGGAAATAATTCAACTCTTCCGCCCCCCGCCGAGCTTTTGCAGCTGATCACTGAGCTGAAACTAAACGTTTTAGGTGGAAAAAAAGCCTCTGAAGGAACCGTGAAATGATTAAGAAACTAAAGAGCTCCTCGCCATGTGAGATCATGTCCTGTTCTCTAAAACATCACAAGATGTCCCCAGACGCAGCCAAAACCCAAGAAAACTCTGACATCTGTTATAGCAGGAATCAAAGTTTGCTCGCAGGCA
>NW_009693516.1:0-232 GCF_000703405.1 Apaloderma vittatum
CATTTCTGCTGCACTGTGTTGTCATTGTTATTCCAAAAGTCTCTGTCTAGATCGCTACAGCGGCCGCAGACCAGGGGGAAGAAAGAAAAGGGAAAATACAAGAGAGAGAAGCTGAATTCCTGCGAGAAGGGAGGAAAAGCAGCCCTCCGCCCCCGGAGCGCCGGGATCCTGCGGGGTGGGAGACGGGGCGCGCGGCCGCCCCCCCCTCGGACGACGACACACAGCAAGCGGC
>NW_009693516.1:408-618 GCF_000703405.1 Apaloderma vittatum
CCCTCCCTCGTGCCTCTGCGACCCTGGCTGCATCCCTGGCACACGCATCTCTGCGTCCTCGGCACGCGTGTCTGAGCATCCCTGGCACACGTGTCTGCGCGTCCTCGCCTCCTCAGCAGCCAGGTCCTGGAAGCGCACGCTGCTTGGTTAACTGTGACACTGCTGCGTTGTCGGAGACCCCTCTGGGTCCCCTTGCACCGAACCAGGCTA
>NW_009693517.1:0-1257 GCF_000703405.1 Apaloderma vittatum
GGCGCAGTGGGGGGGCAGGAGGGAGGGACCCTGGAAAGCTCTTGGAAATGTGGGGGCTGTAGCTTCTTACTCTAGTGGAGTTTTTACACCATGCTGTAACATTTGAACTTTCACAAGAGATGTAATAATTTTGATAATAAAAATACTTAACTTGAAAATCAGTATCTTCAGAAGTTTCTTGCCGTTCTGTTACCACCTTCAGCGCTGGCGCCCAGGTCGTGGGGCAAGGGGAGAGCACGCTGCTCTCTCTTCCTGCGAGGGAAAGTGAAGCCGTCGCAGCAGCATTAGACCTTCCTTTTGCCAGCATTTCGGGTGAAGCCAGGGGCTGCTCTGCGAGCCACCGTTCCCAAGGAGAGGGAAATTCCTGGTGGTTCCTGGCTGGGGTTGCAGGATTGTGGCTGCCCTGCTGGTCCCCTCACAGCTCGTCTGGGGGGGACATGGGGCAGAGGATGTCCCCTGTGCTACTGCACCGCCTTCAGACCCTGGTTTCTGGTGCACCAGCGCCCAGGGTTTTAGTTCTCACGGTGCTTGCCTTTTCCTTAGGAACCTAGAGATGGGCTGAGCCTGGAGCAGAGCCTGCGGGGTGCTGCCTGCATGTGCTGGTCCCGAGAACTGGCACGTCTCAGGTGCCCATTGCCTTGTGTGTTTGACCGACCTTGCTGTGAGATCACTTACCCCAGTGCCTCCTGGGATGGGGCCTGCTGTGGCTTGTCCTGTCCCTCTGCGAACCCCAGAAAATTGACTCCATCTCCTCCAACTCCTGAAGCCACTGCGAGCAGCAACAACCTCTCCCCTTCTCTGCCAGAGGCTGACCCAGCCTGGCTCTCAGCCTCTCCCCCTGCATGGGGCGTGCCTGTGCCATCAGCGTGTCCTGCATCAGGGAGGCCAGAGCTGCCCCAAGCTCCCCAGATGTCCAAGAGGTCCCCAGGCCACCTTCACATTAGCAAAGCCTGGACAGCCATCCCCATTTCTGTACCAGAGCATGCTGCTGGACTGACAGACCACGTGAGTCGTTTTTTTTCCATCAAGATGTAGGAATTTGCTGCATTTGGGGAGGGGGGGCTCCTACCAGCCTTTGTCAGCCCGTAAGCTGACAGACCATCCATGGGGAACTGGGGATGGACGGGAGGGTTGAAGTGCTCCTAGAGATGGATGGGACCCTTCCACCCTCCTCCTGACATATAGGTGGGACAGACCCTCTCTCTGGGGACTCCCCCTGGCCGGAGCCCCTCCGTGTGCCAGCCTGCACGGACGAAG
>NW_009693517.1:1325-1553 GCF_000703405.1 Apaloderma vittatum
CCCCCCCTCAGTAGCATCGGGAGGAGCCTGTCCCCATCCTCCCACCCACCATACCACAGGGCTCCGAGCTCGTCTGGTTTGAATTATATTTTTCAATAAGGTTTTGTGAAACACTGTATCAAACTTTGTACTAAAATACAGATATATTACAGCTACTGTATTCCATTCTCCACTGATTTTCTTTGATTTTTCCAATTCAGCCAGCAACCGCGCTCACAAGCTGGCAGG
>NW_009693518.1:0-796 GCF_000703405.1 Apaloderma vittatum
CCAAGCCCCTCGCTTTAGGGATGACGGGGAAGAAAATTCAACAAAAAAACCCCTCGAGGGCTGAGGTTAGAGCAGGGAGGGGTCGCTCCCCACCGGTGGAGCAGCACCACAGCTCCCTGGAGAAGCTGCCCCGTTCCCAACTGGACACCAAAACTCCTCACTCCAAGGAGCAAACACGATGCCTCCCTCAGTGCCTTCAAGCTCAGAGCTGACAGCGGGTCCGTCGGCATCCTCGCCTGCCTGTAGAGGAGAGGACAAGCGCCTGAGGAGACGGGTTTTGTGTGCAGAACCTCACAGCTCTGGCACTTCATCCTCTTTGGACTCCTCCCTGCCCCACCCTCCCTAAGCAGAAGAGATTTCTGACAGCGCTTCCCTGTGGGACTTGCTGGCCTGGCTCAGAAATCAGCCCCGTGCTGAAATGTTAGCAGGAATTCTGCGTTTTACTTGTGAGAACAAGAAAGTCAAGTGTCTTTACAAATGGGTGATAAAACAAGAAGGGGAGTATGGGGGTTTTTCATGTCAGTGATGGAACAAAGGGCAGAGTCCTTCCTGAACGAGGGAGTCCCAGGGCGCAGTTTGTGAGGAGAAGATACAGGAGACCCCTGGACCATCAGGGCTGTTAATTAAGTCAGCAGCAGGGGTGCTCTAAACTTTTCAACTTTGAGAAAGAGTGCGCAGGCTTCACAGGCTGATGGATATTGAGTTCTCCGCCCTGGGCGGCATAATGTTGGGGTTAATGACGCACGGGATGGGTGTTGTTAAGGAGGAACACGGAACAGGGGGATCGGGAAGCCCG
>NW_009693519.1:0-40243 GCF_000703405.1 Apaloderma vittatum
TTCCCGGCTCATCTTGCTCCTCGGTGCCAGCCCTATGGCCTTCCCCTCCGCGGTGGGCAGCGGGGGCTCGGCCCATGCGCCCGGCGGTCAGTGCTGCGCGCCCAGCTCGCCTCCTAACCTACGGTCGGGGTTTTTAGAGGGAATTGCCTCCCGCTTCATACACTAACCGACTAATTGCACACCTGCTTAATTAATGTGGCTCATCAGTATGCGTGTTGCTGGTCTTTGAGTATTTATTTTGTGCTGTGGTTTAAACTGTGGCTATTTCTGTGATAATACTTTAAACTTCCGCTTGTATAATTGTTGGTTAGGTGTGGGGGGTTTTAATTACGACTAATTAAAAGGTCTAGTACACACTATTCTTTTCCATTTGAGTCCACAGTACCTAATTGAATGTTTTTCCCCCGCTGCATCTGTGGCACTGTTTTCCTGTACCTGGAGGTACTGGTCACTTTTCAGTCCCTCAATGCGCTGCTGATGTCCTTTCTTTTTACATTCTTTTGTCTTTAGTTTCGAGAAAAAATATATCAGAGCCCCAGCTGTCTTTTTTTTTCCTGCCATAAACTTAAAATTCTTGCAGCAGCCTGTGACTTTTTTGTTTTTTCATGGACTGTGATACAAACACAGTTTGCTGGGGTTTTGGAGGTGTTGCAGACCCCCCTGTTAAATTCATACCTGACGTCCTCTTGACTTAGACTGGTAATTTTCCTGCTGGAAGTGCAGAGGGAAATTAGGGGGGTTAGTGACCATCTTTTAACCTGTTTCCATATTTGTTATTCCATGGTCTTATTTCCCCATCTCTTTGTTACATTACTAAGATGCTTCTAACTGAGAAGAAAAAGTTTAGAGTGTTTATCTGGTCATGTTTTAATTTATTCTGATTTTGATTAGGCAGCATGAGCAGGATGGGAGGCAAGAGCAATATTTATTAAAATTCTGTTTTATGCCAAACCCAAGAATATAAATACAGAAAATGTACTGTCAATTTCTTTGGCCACCCAAGGTATATGTAGATGTGATGTTAGTCTGTTGCCATGTCAGAAAATGAAATAGTGACTGGTGTTTGTTTCTTTTGTGTTTTTTTCTAGATCACTAACAATATTGTTCTTATAAAGAATGCTTGAATTTGTGATATTTCATAAATAACCTGTGTTACATTTATTTAATGTTTTTCCTACTACTCACCTACAGTAAGCAGAATACAAAGTTTTTATTATAAACCCTCCTTTTTGCTCAATCTGTATCTTTCTGATAACAGTAACTACACTTATCTGAAGAAGCTCTAAAAAAGTGCTGGATAAACTGTGGTAGTCAATGAAACAGTTCACTCTCATTAAGCAACATCAATACATTAATACAGTTTTTTCGCTGCTTGGATGGTCTAGCCTGAATTCTGTCGTAATATAGGTTGTGAGAGTTGTGTGGCTTCATTAAAGCAAAACAAAAAAAAACCCTCTGAAATCAAAATTTTTGTTTTCTATTTTAGGTAAGACAACCTCCTGAAATTAACTTAGTTCTGCGTCCTCAGGGATTGACTGGCGATAATGAAGTTTATGCCAAAGTTGATCTGTGGGTCAAGTGTCCACATACTTACCCTGATAGGTGAGTGAACATTAAAATATAATGCTTCTTTTCTGAATATTTTCTGTTTTCTGTGGTAAAATGTAAAGATGAAAACCCGCGTAATTTTATTCGTCACTCTTATTTTTACTTTGTGCATGTCTGATGATAAATAAATTTTAAACATCTAAATGTTACGCTAGTAATATTTTAAAGGACTGTTACATAAATAAGTGGTTAAGAGCTGAATTATCAGAGTCTGCAGGGTTCTTTTGGTAGTTCTTCTGTTAGTTATAACTGACAGGTAATCTACAGCCAGAAGATTTGATGGTAGGGAATATAAAACAGTATTTCTGGCTTTATTCTGTATGTATTATTGTATATGTAATATTTATGTACTGCTTATTTGAGTACTAATTGCCATGTGGCTATGGACTCCATTGCTTTTCTCTCACCCACCGTTTTTATCAACATTCTGTTGCTTTTTACACTCAGCTTCTCTAATGAGGACTTTTCTGTGTTGTGTTGCTGTCTCTGCAGTGTCCCTGAAATACAACTGAAAAATTCGAAAGGCTTGTCAAATGAGAAAATAAATGAGTTAAAATCCAGATTAGCTGAACTGGCAAAACAGCGCTGCGGGGAGGTAAGAGCTTTTCACTTCCTTGAGAAATATGCTCTAGACTTAAATAGCTGTAAAACCACATGTGGTATAATACAATGGAAGTGTAAGTTGCATTGCTCCTAAGCGAGGAGAGACTTACTTTGTGTCTTGGGTTTGTGTCTGATGGGGTTTTTTGGTAGCCGCTGCGCTACGGGGACGGCTCCTGGTCAAAGCTCCCAGAGCCCAGGTAAAAGTCGGACCCGCCTCTGGCCAAGGCCAGGCCAGTCAGCACCTCTGCGATCAACTTATTTGAGAGGAAACCTGTTGGGCAACATTCCTTTGCATTGGGGAGCGCTTGTTTGGGAGAGGAGGCGAAAGTGAAAGAAGCAACCAAGGCCAGTGAGGAAAGAGGCGGAGAAGACCACCGGAGCAGAGGTTTCCCTAAGGTGAGGTGGCAGGACAGGCCCTTGCAGCCCGAGGAGATTAACGGTGGCAAAACATTGAGGATGCAGCAGCACGTGGAGGGCCCTGCAGAGGAGCAGAGGACCACGCCTGAAGGGTGCCCTGACACCGAGGGGAGCCCGTGCTGGAGGAGCTGGTTGCTGGGAGGACTGCAGCCTGCAGGAGGGTCTGGAGCAGATCTGGAAGAACCGTGACTGTGTGGGAAGGACTCACATTGGAGAAGTTTGAGGAGGACAGTCTCCCGTGAGAGGGGCACCCTGATGGAGCTGAGGAGGACTGTGAGAAGAAGACTGCAGGGGAAGACTTCTCTCCCAGCAGAGGAAAGAGCAGGATGGACAACACCAACAGACAGACCACAAACCTCTTCCCCTGCCCTGCTGTGCTGCTGGGAAGAAGGAAGGGATGTGGGGAAAGTGTTTTTAAGATCTTATTGTATTTATTTTCTCACTGTCCTGCTCCAATCTAATTGACTGGTAAACTGGTGGTGGTTCTGTTGCCTAATTTAAATTAGTGTTTTCTCCCCAAGTCTACTCTGTTCTTTGCCTGTGACCATAAGTGGTGAGTGAGCCCTCCCTGCCCTTAATCTCGATCCTCAAGCCTTTTGTTGCATTTTCTCCTCCCCATCCCAAAGAGGAGGGGGGTTGCAGTTTGTGAGCATCTGTGTGATTTTTAGTTGCCATCTGGGTAGGTTCAAACCATGACACTTTCTTAAAAATGTTTCTAAGTAGTGAAAGTTTGGAATATGCATGCTCTTTAAAGTACAGTGCATGTGTAAAGAGTCAAGCTTTATTGCTGTTTAAAGGCAGATTTAAGGACTCATATTGAATTTATTTCACAGTATGCAAAGCAACACTATTTCTGAAATTGAGAGCTTTCTGCACTTTTCAGGTTAATCTGATTGTTGTGAGTAGCTGTACCTGTTTAAGCGAACGCAGCTGACCTCAGGAGAGCTATTGGCCTGCAGGGCTTGAAATCTCAGTTTAATTTCTGATCTTATTGAAAGAAGCTACACATGTGTCGTAGATTTACCTAATGCTAATTTTCCAAAGCAAGATTCGTGCTTGCTCCAGGAATGTGTTGATACAGTTGTGGGATACACATATAATACACATTTTTGATGAATGACATACACAACAGAATCCTGAATTACTTTCTCTGCACTGTTCTCTGTGCCTTGACAAGTATTATTAAAGTATATTCTGCATTGTGGAAGGTTTGCAAATACCTCAGTTCCATGTCAGACTGGACAGCAGATTGTTTGTGTTTTTTTAATTATTGAGATCCCTTTTTTTTTTATACATGTGTGCATGCACGCTCACCTTGCCTTCTGAATAGTAACTTGGGAAAGATATTTTCATTTGCACTTGTGAGATACACGCATATTTTACTGTTCTTTCTATTCTGAATCACCTCCTGGCTTCATTCTTACTTTCAAGCAGAAGATTCACTGTTTGAGAATCTTCTAAATGTCAGCCTGTTACAGGCAGGTGGTACAATTCAGTTTGGCTGTTCTCCTGCTCATACATGCAAATCCTTCTCAGTGCTGCTACTAACTGCTGGGTTGCATATTTCTGATGTACCATTCTTTAAATTTGAAGCTGTGATGGTCTGTTAGCACTACAGATTGCTTGAAATAATAAAGGGATGCTACTAGACAGATGAAAGCTTAAGCCCTGACGGATCAGTAGCTCATCGGGACGTACCCAGTTCAAGTAAGCAGTAACTGAAATTGGAATCACAACCTTGCAAACCATGTAGTGGAATTCAGCCGAGTCTTCAGTACAATTCTTATTTTAGTAGCTGAAGTTTATGAATGTGGAATGCCTTAAATGTCTTTACAGTTCTAACTGGAGGGGCTACTTTGCACAGGAAGGACTGGATTTTAAGTTAGCAGTGAAATGAGTATTTCAGAGCAGTAGACACAGTAATAGTTGAAAAGGATTTATTATGTTGTAGCTTATATGTCATAAGCACATATCTCTGTGAATAGAAAAATATGCCTGGAAGATGAGAAAATTATTTACTTGCTTATTTATCCATTCTTTTATTTTAGAGAAGATATTTCCCGCTCGATCCCTATGTGTTGCCTGGTCTAGTCGAGAGGTGGCGTCCCTGCCCATGACAGGGAGGTTGGATTAAATGATCTCTAAGGTCCCTTCCAGCCCAGGCCATTCTATGATTCTGTGATTTGAAGTTACCTGCCTTTGAGTAATTTTTGCCGTCTTTGCTGCTGTGATCAGGGATTTTTGATGTTACAGTTTAGTAATAAATAAGTCTGACAAAAAATACTGAAATACAGTAAATTCTCCTCAATAAGTAACAAAATCAGCAGTCACACTGCTGATACATTGCTTTTTTGAGTTGGGTATCATTTTACTATGTGATCTACTTGGTTTTTTAACTCTGCATGTCATTCATATTTATTTTCTTTCAGGTGATGATATTTGAACTTGCTGACCACATACAGTCATTTCTCAGTGAGCATAATAAACCACCTCCCAAATCTTTTCATGAAGAAATGCTAAAAAATCATCAAAAAGAACAAGAAAGACTAGCTCAGGAGGAATTCCGTAGGGCACAAGAAGTTAAGAGAAGGCAGGAGCAGGAGGTAAGAGGAATTTAATGTGTGAATAGCCGTGTATTCTTTAAATTACATAAAGTCATGTTTTTGTAAATCATCCTGCATAACAATGGTTTTAGTGAATTACTAACTTCACATACCTTGTCAGATCTCTCCATATAAGTTGATCAGTAACGTACTATATGAACTCTATGCTGCTGTGACTGTGATATTTCTGTGATGTGTTTTTTAACCCTGAGAAATTGTCAGGTTTGCCTGAAACAAACCTAAATGTTGATTTCCTATCCTGTGAAAATAACTTAGAAAGAGAGGACGTTACACAGAAGTGTAATCAAATGTCTATATGAAACTAGGAAGTGTTAGCCAGCCAGCCAGGTAATTGTACCTTCCTGCACCCACAGGGTGACTGGAATGTTGGCTGTAACCGACCCCTCTAGAGGTCAATGAATTTAATCTAAAGAGACCTTGACCTGCGTATAGTGTTCACTAGAATGGAAGAGATTCATCCAAGTATCACAAAGACCAGTAGTGTGGAGTCTCCATGCTCTGGAAATATGAATAGAATAGCTCTTTTAAAAGAACATTTTGACTTACTCCTCTGTCTTCTCTGTGTATGAAACCTTATTGTTGGGTCTGTCAGTAGCAGTAATTTTATCTTGTCTACAGCTCTGTTCTCCTATATCATACAACTGATGCTGCTGCTTTCCTCAGGAGAGCTGATTTGACCTCTGTTTAGTCTTGTGAGATCAACAACTTGTCTTTTAACATTTCTGAAAAATCAGCATCATAGCATCTTTATTTTTTTAACCAGAGTAAGATAAGCAGTCGCATTGCACCTACTGCTGCATCTCTAACGCCAAAATTCATTTCAGCAACGTGAAATCCTGAACGAGATTCAGAGAAGGGAGGAAGAGAAAAGAGAAGAAAGAAAAAAGAAAGAGATTGCCAAACAGGTATTCTTTCTAAGCAGGTGTGCAAAACCCATTGCAATGACATCTGCCCAGTACTGTAGCATATGCTTGTAAATATTGGAGTGATATATGTGATTGAATTGTAATGGATTTCTTTTCTCATCTAGTGCTTCTAATAGATCTAAGTTAAAATAGATTCTTGATTACATGGATTTTATTTCTGGAATAAAATCAACAATAAGGGGAAATAGTATGTTAGCATTGCAGTGTACTGAGATATGTATTTTCAGATAGACGTAGAAAAAAACTAGTACATTAATGTTTCTGATTTCATTGTAAAGAATCTTTACATTTTTGCCCTTGGACAGTGCTGAAATGCACTTTCTGAATCTCTGTACTTCTTCCTCAGCCTCATCTGTACATTTACTATTTCTTCTGTGATATGGGTGACTTCATAGAGTAATAGTCAAGTACTTGAATATTTTAAGGATAGCAAGAGTTTCTGTACTTATTTGATATTTTTCCTGATTTATAGGAACGTTTGGAAATAGCTGCTCAGACAAGTCAAGAAAATTCTCACAGGAGAGATCCTACAGGATACAGAGTTGCTTCCAGTTTAAATGGGAGCTGTTTGGAACACGGAGTGGATAATAAACACCGACCAAATTCAGCTGGACGTTCAAAGTAAGTGTGTTAGTTTGCACATGGATTTCTTTAAATTGTTATTTTTGCAAATACTACATTTCAAGATAAAATTTGAAGGCAAGAGAGTAATGTGCCATGTTGCTCAGCTGTTCATTTTCTTTTTTTATTTTTTTCCCCCTTTGCTGTATTCATAGCTGATGTAATGTCAAGGACAGTGGAGATATCTTTGGATTAATTTTCCTAGTTTTGATTCAGATTGTGCCAATGACTTGTTATTTGGACTGTTGTTTTAACCGGCAGTAACATAATCCTGTTTTTTTCCTGTTTATAGACTTGAAAATTGTTTTCACGTTATTTATGAGCAACACTAGATACCTGAAGCCAACACTCTTCTTTGATCTGTCCTTCTTTGACTCTTGCTGCCATCTCTTGCCTTTGCTTATCCCAAGATATATTTGGGAGTTGTTTCTGTATAGTGTTTGATAGTCTGTGAGTCTCTTTTCCTGTCTTCTTGCTCTTAGTTTAACAAGACACTGTCCGTGCTTGTGGAACACAACAAGTATCTCAAAAGTCTTGTTACTACGCTTTAATGCAGAACACACACATATATATATATATATTAACTTTCCACACAAATTCTTAGGTTATATGTTCTGATTAAAAAGAAAACAACAACCAGACATCAAAAAGGAAAAGTTACTTGCTTGAACAATAATGAAAATAATCAAAAAAGGATTTTGAAACGTTGAAGCTTCTCATGGTGCCACGTTTGTAGAGATAAGCAAAAGTTAAACGTGTTTGTAGAGATAAGCCACGTTTGTAGAGATAAGCAAAAGCTAGACACATTTAGTTTTCTGAAGTCTCTTTTCATGATATCAGTGGTACCATATTTTTGTCTGTTTATGAAGCCTGAAATTTTGGGTATTGGGACAGAAACTGAAGTTTGTTAAATTAATTTGATTTATGAAATATATTTGAATTCAGAAAGCCAGATGCTTTCTTTGTGTGTTTTTCTTTATATAGCATTTGTAAGAAGTTCCCTTGTGGCATCTCCTTTCTATGTAGCATTTTTTACTTTTTTAAAATTTCATTTTAAATAAATTCAATATTTTGAAAGATCTTGTATATTGTCCTTCATATATTCCTGTGATCTCTATACATGACTGCATTTATTTGGAAGATACTCTTGCAGTGGTGTTATTTCTATTAATTTTGAGATAATGGAGGTCGATTTGGGTTAGTAGTCTTGAGTTCGTTCTGCTGCAGCTCTGTATGTGCATGTGAGAAGAAACGCCCTAATCATAATTGCTTTGAAAGTTGTTGCAAAACTTACCTTTCTCTTGGAAAGAGGAGTTTAGAGTATTAAAGGAGACAAATGGGAAACTCATTTTAAGTTGGGAGAAATGAATAGAGCTAAAGCTGGAATGAACTTCTGAAATTTGCGTTTATCCGCTTTTTGCAGCGTTTTGAAAGAGAATGCAAACCAAGGCAAACGTACATATTTCCAGAGCTATAGTACGTTTACTTTTTTTTTAACACACTCCCCACTCCACCTTTCTGTCTTCTAGTATAGAGACGCAGTGCAGCACAATGCTGCTGCTAAAATGCTGCATTTCCAATCAGACATATATCTTTGCACTAACCCAATATCTTTGAAATTAATGGGTATTATCATGGGATGGAAAAGTCTCCGAAAGCTAATCCTCTTGCAGAATTGATATCTTTAGGGACTAGAGACTGCAACAGTGCTATCTTTTTGAGTTGGAGAAAAATGTTCTGTTCACATTGCAGACGAGAACGCCAGCTCTCTGTTAGTAATAACAAAGAGTCCCCTGGAAATTACGAAGTTTTGAACTTCACTACAAGTGGTGCTGGAAAACTTACTGTCCATAAAGGAAAATGTCTAGGTAAGCAAAATTGCAATTGCAGCTTGAAACACTGCAGTTTAGGCTGGATCAGTGAAATTTTTTGGGGCAGGAAGAACTTAAACAGTGTTAACATGTACAAGCAGCAGGAGTGGAGAGAATATTGTCATGGATCATGAAATGTCACAGTCAAGTGTGCAGGAGAGTAATAGGAAAAGTTACTTTGCGGTAAATATTTTATATTTTCTTAGGACTGCTTTAAGTAAGGAATCGCTTCTCCAGATACAATTACATAACTGAATAGCCATACCAAAAAAAACCTCCACTTCTTCTTCAGTTCACAAACTGAGAACTATTTGTTTTTAAATTTAACTAGCCAGCTTGTCAGATACACATGACTGCCAAGCAAGAAGTCATTTAGCTTTCAATAACCTGTGAAATCCGTGATAAGCACAGGGTAAGAAATGCGTACTTACTCTCCTTCCACTGCTGTTGATAGCAGTGACATAAAAGCAGTGAGTTTAGAGAGAACATAAATACAGGCGATAGGAGACTTTCAGAGCTGAGAGGCCTCCATGAGGAGGCCTACATGAATGGACCATCAAATATTTTCGTTCGTTTTCGACGTAACACTTCTCTGTGGCGAGATGAACAGCCTGAAAGTGTCTGGAGCAAAGAGAATTTTATTCTTTTGCAGTTTTAGTATGAATGATTATGTTACAGAGCTCAGCATTTGCTCTGCAGGAAGAGTGTTTATTTAAACCTAAAATTCTTTGAAATGTGGAGCAATTTTTTGCCAGTGTGCTAGCTGCTTACCCAGCAGCCACATAGCATTCACTCTCATCAGACCTGATATTTTCCGTACCTACATGGGAGGTGTGGATCTTGTTTAGTCGTAAGTAGGCTTGGTTTCTGAAATTCTAGAAAGCGGGATTACTGGTGTTTATTTGGTGTTTGCAGGAGATCTTCTCAAGTCCTCAGTAACAAAAAAACACCTGTTCCTTTTCTCTCTCTTTATGCATAGGCAAGGATGAACAGCTTGGTAAATCAATCTACAATGCCTTGGAAGTTCACAGTGGAGACTTTGTTTTAGTATATGAGTGGGTTCTGCACTGGCAAAAAAAGATGGGAAGGTTTCTTACAACACAGGAAATAGAAAAGATTGACAAGTGTAAGAAACAGGTAAGGCCAGTATTTTGCATTTGGCTTAATAAGGATTAGGTGAAGTTCAGTCCTTTTCTTGAGGCTGCTAGTTTATATTAGGCTTGAGAGGGTGGTGATGAGCTTGAAAATGCTGGTGTTCAGAGCATCTGCACTGTAGTAGAAGACAGATGTATCAGGCTATCCAGGTGTTCATCAACAGTAATATAAGTGCAATAAATGTATTTGCAATATACATAATGTATTTGCATATACAAAATCATTAAAATTCTGAAGAGGAACTCAAGTTTACCTGGCAAAACCAAAAGTTACTCTTGCCCCTTGTGTACAATATTTCCTTTTCAGAAACAAATGCGAATGTTTTATACATTACATGTGTTTTGTATGCCTTATATCAGTAGTTGTGTGTTTGTGAGATATGACGCAATGCATGTTATGTTGTGTTTCTCTAACAGCTTCAAGGTGCAGAAACAGAGTTCAGCTCACTGACAAAGCTAAGTCACCCCAACATAGTACATTATAAATGTATGAACCTTAAAGAACAGGACGATTCAATTGTGGTGCACATTTTGGTGGAGCACGTAAGCGGCTGCAGTCTTTCTACGTACTTACACAAAGAGAGTCCAGTTCCATTTGAGCAGTTGCGCCATTATGTGACCCAGATCTTGTCAGCTCTCGACTACTTGCACAGTAATTCAGTGGTGCACAAAGTTCTTTCTGCTTCCAGTGTCCTGGTAGATGCTGAAGGAAACATCAAGGTGACAGACTACAGCATTTCCAAGCGTTTAGCTGATATCTGCAAAGCAGATGTTTTTGAGCAAACCAAAGTTCGTTTTAGTGAGGATGGTCTTCCCAGCAAACCTGGAAAAAAAGGAGATGTCTGGAGCCTGGGCTTGCTTCTGCTTTCACTCAGCCAGGGCCAAGTAACCAAGGAATACCCAGTTGCTGTTCCTACCAGTTTACCTGCTGACTTCCAAGACTTTCTTGAAAAGTATGTTTGTTGCACTCCTCTATCTCTTTGTCTTTGATTTCATTTATGTTTAATTTTCTTGAAGAACAGTTTTCTGAAAGAACATCTCAATCCCCTTATTGCTAGTTAGAGTTTTTAGAGAAAAGGTGATTGCTTCTTCATAGCTCAGGCTGCTAATCTGGGGTTGGGGAAAACCATTCTGGTGCTCTCTTCTCTGCCATGCCACCAGCTTTGTGTGTCACTGTGGCCAAGTCATTTCGTCTGTCTTTGCTGCTAATTCCCATCTGAATGATAAAGGTGATAATTTCTTAAACATAAAGAGACCTCTTTGAATGTTCAGGCCTGGTACAGAATCAGTCTTCAAACAGTTCTCTTCTTCGTTTGCTAACAGATGTGTTTGCTTGGAAGATAAGGAAAGATGGACTCCTCAGCAGTTGTTGCAACATAGTTTCATAAACATTCCACGAATGAAACTACCTGTAGCCGAAGAGAATTTTGATGGTAAGAAACCACGTTCTTTCCGTATTCTGTCAAATAAATGGATCGCATGCTGGCAGTAACAGAAAAATTGAGCTGTGTTATAGCTTTACAAGACTGCACTAACATTTTACATTATCAAGCCTAGAAGCTAGTGTGGTCTTTAACTTCTATATCCATGACTAGCCAGAGTGGACTGACTGTTGTCTCATCAGCAGGAGAAGGTGATGCTTTAATTAGACTTGTAAATTCATCCACCTCCTGCATGGTGTAAATCTCGGACTTAAATTTGCCCTTGAAAGATGCTGTTCCAATGAGACTTCCTCCCTCATTATAGTCTTCTTAGAATGAGCTCTTGTCCAGCATAATTAGTGTTAATAATTAAAAGCTGTATTAAGATTCATGCTTGTACCAGACCTTAACTCTACACAACACAACACTTCTATATTTTAGATTTTAGTTGCACTTGAAGTTATTTAGGCTTTATCTTTTTGCTGATGCTCATTTGGCAGTCCTTTGCACCTTATGGCCGTACCCCCATACTGCCAGCGATGGTAACTTTGATATCTTTGTTACAGATTCCGCAGGAACAGATTGCATTGAGACAGTTGTACCCAGCAGCCAGATATCCGGCGCTTCGTTCTTCACAGAAACACAGAGGCAATTTTCACGCTACTACAATGAGTTTGAAGAGCTAAAATTACTTGGTAAAGGGGCTTTTGGAGCAGTCATCAAGGTACGGGATAAAAATTATTTCCTTTTGCGGAATCCTTTTGGGGGATGTATTTGAAGCAAAATTATGTATTCAATGATTGCATGGGGGTTTTTTAATTATTTTCTAGTGTGCTGTGCCTGTGTTGTGGTTTTTACCTGGAACTGACTGGGCTAATAGGTTTTGTGTGGTTGCATTTGAATTGTAGTCATTTCCCAGGTGGAACCTCTTCCATGAAACTCTTCTGGCTCTACTTGGTAAGGCATTTATAAACACTAGAATTTAGGTTTATTTGAATTTTGCAGGTGAGAAATAAGCTTGATGGTTGTTATTATGCTGTGAAACGTATCCGTGTAAACCCTGCCAGCAAGCAATTTCGGAGGATTAAGGGGGAAGTTACATTACTTTCCCGCTTGAACCATGAGAATATTGTGAGGTATTACAATGCCTGGATAGAAAAACATGAAAGTCCCGTTCCCACTGCGTCATTGTCTGAAACAACCGAAGAGAAAAGAATGCCCACCAAAGCAGGTCTCTTCATCCTTACCACTGAGGCAACAAATGACGTGGAAGCTAATGCTCCTCCTCCGGTTTTGACAAGTTCAGTTGAGTGGAGTACCTCGTGTGAGAGATCCTCCAGCAACAAGTTCAGTGGAGCTGACCAGGAGTCCAGTGATGACGACGATGATGGGGATGGGGTGTTCTCACATTCGTTTTTGTAAGTAGGCTTCGGTATTGGCGCAATAGGGAACGTGAGCAGAGTTGGTTTTAACGAGTTTGTGTCTTTTATCATTCTCATGTCTTGTGTGAGATAGTTCACTGCATTTTCATTCTGTCCCCCCAGTTCAACACTAGTGTATATACCAGCAGTCAGAGAGCCAGGGAGAGGAAAATTTGTAGCCAAAAACTGTCAGCATAGTTTTTTTTTCTTTAGGCTTCTAGAAGTTTCTTATAATTTGTGTCAGAATGCACGACTTGACTTTATGTTGGACTGTCTTTTTCAACCTTGAGAGTGACATTTTTAATAAACAGTAACAGAGAAATATTACAAAACCTGAAAAATACCTTACTTGTCCTTTCTTTTTTGTAGTGATTTTTATTAACATATCCCATACCTGCCTCTGTATATGGAGTGGTTCCTTCACTCATGGTGTTTCTTTGTTTAAGCAACTAAACAAACTTATCTTGGTTTTGCTTCCTCAATATAGAAATTAAGTTTTACTGATGCAAATATTTGCCTTCTGTTTAAGGGACTGGGCTGTCAAAGGAAGTGTTGCTTTGCAAGCAGGATGCTTTTGGGGGGTTCGTTTTGCTTTTTTAGAGTATATGGAAGGACTTCCAACAGAAGCTTAGATTTTCTTTTTTTCTGTAGATAGTTCTTAGATTTCTTAGTATATATTTCTTGATACTCAAAACTTTTGGGTTTTCTTTTTTCTCTTTTTTAAACAGGCCAACTACAGATTCTGAAAGCGAAATAATTTTTGATAACGAGGATGAAAACAGTAAGGGTCATGCTCCAGTAAGTGTAAAGCTCGGGAAAATTAAGAGATCATAAAATAATCTTTGACAAGCAAACAGGCCAGCTGGGGAGTTCTGTTTCAGTTCTGGTCTGAGTGCAGAACCATAGAAAGTTACATTCTGTCAGAGTGAATGTTGTGCCATCGTGAGCTGCAGCCTGGAGGGATGGGTTCTTCTTCCCACAGATTTCATTGGGCTCAACGTCGATTGTACTTTATAGTCAGGAGTGTACGTGGTTTATCAGTTAACCATACGGATTGCCTTATATCATCTGAAACTTCAAATTCTGTTCTGCTTTTAGATTATATAAACCAATACATGAGCTCATATTAGCCACTTCTTGAAAGTGGTGGCCTTACATATTGCTAGCAGTCAAAAAGAGACAGGAGGTCAAAATAACATGTAAAATTCTTGCTGATTTTAAGGTTTCGTATCACAGCACTTGCCATGAGCAGTCAGTGCACTGTATCACTAGAAAGCTAATGTACAGTTTTCTACAGCATCTATAATCTGTCATTGCCAATTCTGATGATGTGTAAAATGTTCTTATTTTTGTCTCCTTCCTCTTTCTGTTCTAACATACATTGACATGGAAAAGTTTTTAATATATCATTGAATAATACGGCAGTGCATTTCTGTCACTGTATACATATACACCGTGTCAAAATCATTGGCTGGGGTGAGGGTTACATTATTAATTCTGTTAAGTAAGTTTTGTATATTTTAATCTCATATTTTATTTTATTTCTAAGCATGGCACACTCTGAGATTTAGGTTCCAAATTTTCTGGAATGTTTTTCCTCCAGTGTCTAATGATGGCAAAATGTTATACATTTTTACTTTGAAAATGAGAGTTGGGTCACATCTATTTTTCTAGTTTATTCAGAAGCACTGGCGTTACAAAAATGTCAATATGTTATTATATATATTATAGAAGGTGAATTCTCATCAGTGTGTTCCAGCCATTAAAAAATAATGGCATGCGAAAAAAACAACCTCTGGATGCCTTCCTGTAGCTACTGTTGCTTTTGTTGTGCTAAAGGATGAAGAAGGCAATGCAAAGAGTAGCCATGGAGGAGAAGACAGGATTCCAGTCATTCAGACAGTGCATTACCTCTACATTCAGGTACAAACATGCTCATGCTTTCAGATAAGATGATACTGTTTAGCCCAAGCTGCAGAGATTAATTGCTGGTTATCATGAGAAAAGTAACGATCTTTTAAAAAAAATGGAAATGAGACTAAGTTCAATGCTGGTTTTGCAATAGACTAGGTCTCTGAAAGGCTTGGCTGATGGAGGCCGCTGTGCAGCACGTGTGGCTTGTTTTGTCTTCCCAGGGTCTCTAGTTGTGCCTGGAGAGAGCAAAGTTTTGTTGTGCCAGTGCTCTTGATCTCGCTTATGGTGTTAATTCCCAGTGTGGACTTGAAGTGTGCTGTCCTAACTTCCCAGAGAAAAGCTGTATTTCACACATGAAAACTTCCTCATTCTCTTCAAAGGCACTATATCGTGTGTGCACTTTCTTTTGACAGAAAACAGCAATCTGCAAAACCATTGTATGGCCTGAACAGTAGGCACAAAATAAAGTTCCTGCAAATCTACGACTTCAGGCATTACTACTGACAGCATCTCCTTTGTGTTGGGAGTTAGACTATTTCCAAGTTGGCTGTCATAGATAACTGTTCTATGGTGATGTGCAGTTTTTTTTGTATAACGTGCTTAATGCCAGAGCTTGTCTGGAAGGAAGATACAAGTAGATTTTAATAAGCTTGTTTGCATGTATTATGAGTATTCATTATATAAGCTGTTAAGATGCCAAGTAAAATAAAACTGGAGATCCTTTAAAGTTTGGCTTAAACATACATATTATGGCTTGGCTGGTTTCACCTTCTCTCTAACATTTATGTTAGAGAATATACTAGGACCCGTAAGCAAGTACATGTTTTCTAGCTGAAAGACAGCTACAGTAATATTCCGAACAGCTCAATGTGTTGATGATAACTACGTGCTCCTGAACTGTGTGTTACAGGACGAGGCATTAATATGCACACAGATGCAAATTTTTGATGGTCTCTTTTCTTGACAAAACTGCTCACTCTTCCCTCTGTCCCTTATATATGCACAACTGAAGATGGAGTACTGTGAAAAGAGCACATTAAGGGATACTATTGATCAAGGATTGTGTGAAGACACCAATCGGCTTTGGAGGCTTTTCCGAGAAATTTTGGATGGGTTAGCTTACATCCATGAGAAGGTTAGTAAATGTGACAGTCATGATCTGTCCATAATATCTATGTTATGTCTCTTTGTGTATGGGCTTCTTCACATTCTGTTCATTTTGGGGTGTTTATTAGCAAGATTCGTTCCTTACCCTTTCCACTATTTATGTGTTCTGGGGATTAATTTAAAATATTTTATTGTAAACTTGAATTTTATGATAAGCCACTTTATTATTTTTTTCTCTTTGTCACAAAAATTTGACTACCTTTAAAATATTTTGTTAGGTATCTGGTAGCACTGAAAATTGTTCCTAGCTTCTGGGCTACAGACTGTAGTCTTAATTCAAAATTAATCATCAGTGACTTAATGGAGTAGGTTTCCCACTGTAATAAAAGTATGTAATAGGATTTTTCCAATCTATTGTAAAGAGTTTTGTTTCGAATTGTATTTCTGTAATATCTCATGGGTCTTATTTTTGTTCTCTTGCTGTAACAGGGAATGATCCACAGAGACTTGAAACCTGTGAACATTTTTTTAGACTCAGATGATCATGTCAAAATTGGTGATTTTGGTTTAGCTACAGATCATCCAGCAAATGCAGTAAGTACAGCTGAAAGTGAATGAAAAAAACTTGGATTTGGTGTTGTTAATAATATGAAAGATAAAAATAAAACACAAAAATGTAGTGCTCATGGAGCTTTATCCTGTGGGTGCTGTAACTTTTTTATTTCTAAGGCTGTACAATTAAACCATGTACCGCTAACCAAAGCAGCAAGCAAAGCCCAGAAGCATGTCAGATGCCATTTACAATGTGTCTGTTTTCCCATTTCTAGGTGGTCTCTAAACAAGAAGAAAATAACTCAGATAGTTCTGCTATGTCTGACCCATCAGGTTAGTTTACGTAGTAGGTTGTTTTAAACTATTTTGAGCAAATACTGATATTCTGCAGCCTTGTATACTCTGTTAGAACTTCCATTCATTCTTTGAAAATAAAACTTTTTCTTGCGGGTGGAGGGGAACCCAACCATTTGGGTAGTTATGTTACATATAATCTGGCAGCTTTGACTGTTACCTATAAATTAATTTGCTTCCACTGCTAGCCATCTGCTACAGAGCAGTACTTTTCTCATGGTGAGGTGTGTAGATACCCTATACAGCTTCTGTTTTCTTGCCTGTACAGCACAGTTTCAAGAGTTCAGGGATTTTTATTCGGTTGGGGTTTTTTGACACCTTCTGTAACAGGCTGAATTTTGTGTTTCGAGAAAACGTTAGCATATTGTGTGTCTTAAGATGTGTGTAATGGAAATGAAGTCTTGTATTGTTTGTGTGCTGACCTACTGCAATTCTGTAAAGCAAAATAATAGGTTTAGCTACTATAGGTACAGATACTTGACACGTGAATGGAAGAACTGTCTGTTTGGCAAACTGTTCTCGGCTGGGTTTCTCTCTAAGGACTGCGTTCCAATCTAGAAGAAATGAGGACAGAAGATGTGTTTCTGCGTTTGCTGCATTTCTATTCTACTTTGTTGAAATTAGCACTCTCATCTTTTGCCCCACAGGTAACTTGACAGGGATGGTCGGCACCGCGCTCTATGTCAGTCCAGAGGTCCAAGGGAGCACTAAGTCAACATACAATCAGGTATGGTTAGAGTGGACTTAATAAAAAGGTATCACAGAATCTAAGCTACCAGATACAGTTTGGGCCGTTTTTGTTCAACAAAGGTGAATTCAGGGTGGAACAGGATGTGGTGGGACTGCTGTGATACAGAAAAAAATGAGAAATACTCCTGTGAAAGAAGGCTAAGGGTAGAAGGATGTGAGCAAGTCAGTTTTTCTGCTTGTGCTGTAACCATGACTAGTGCAAATGACTTGAAGTTGAAAGCAGGTAGTCACGGAGGACCTTTATAAATAGATAGGTTATAAATCTTACAGTCTTTTATCAAGGTAAAATGTCATTATCAGAAGAGTATATTGCTCTCTTGGATTCCTAGACACTGATGTTGGGCGGTAAGGGTACATTTTTTCATCAAAGAGAGTCCTGTTTAGGTGCAGAGATGAGCTGAGTTTGAACGGAAGAATGATTTTAAGTGGGAGTCCTTTATGTCATGACAGTGCTGTGATGATGAGAAGGCGTTGAAGTCTACAAATTTTTTTATGGATTGTATCATTTAACTAAAAGAAACAAATACAAGCAAAACTGAAAAGAAACACACAAAAAACCCCCAACCCTCTCTCCGGCTGTGATACACTGTGAAATTAAAACATATTTTTTCTCTGCTGTCATATTCTTCAGAGAATTCACTGGTATTACATTTAAGTTTCCATTTTTTTCTTCCTTAGAAAGTGGACTTGTTCAGTTTGGGTATAATATTCTTTGAAATGTCTTACCATCCCATGAGTACTGCATCGGAAAGGATCTTTGTTCTTGGTCAACTAAGACTGGTAAGTACACAGATGTAAAACATACTAGTTCTGTGCATCAAATAGTTTGTTAAGAGAAGTAAAAGGATGCAAAACATATCAAGAATGTCTCCAGAGGGAGTGCTCATAGATTCAGTATATGTAGGTTTAGAGCTAGTGAGTCTCTCCCAGGAACAAGTTAGTATTTGTAGGTGATAAGTGCTTGTGATTATAGGCTGTAGAAAACATCATATAAGCATTTCAGTGACATTTGTTCTTCAAACTAAATTTGTCGTGTTCTTTTTTTCTTTTTTTTCCCCCCATGAGCAATAAAAACTCCTAGTTTCTCTGTTTAAATAGGTGAAACTTAAAAATAAGACTAGCCTGAGCAAGCTGGCCTGCCTATTATAATTAAAATGTTCATTTTGTGTTTTTGTTTTTTCATAGCCCACAATTGTCTTTCCTAAAGACTTTGATGAAGTCAAGCATGCAAAGCAGGTAATTTTGAAGACATTTTAACTGTTAGGTATTCTCTGTCAAGAAGCACTTTTTCCCACTTAATTTTAAATTAGTAATCTCTGCTAAGTTCTTATTACATGACATTAGAACAAAGTAAGGGGAAAAAAAAAAGTGGTAAAAGAATGTAAGAAGGTACTAAGTTGACGTGGAAATATACTTACCCACAAAATTCTCTGAGCACAGTCATAAAGAAGTGCAGCGTTCGCTGACATACCTCTTAAGGTATTCCTCTGAGGAATAATTTTGACTTTTTAGACTTGGACAAATGGCAGCTATGTTGTTTAACTCTTAAACTTCTGACAGAAAGAGGTGTGCAAGCTAACTTGACTGCTCCGAGTTTGAAAAGAGCTGCCAAGAGCTGTTCTGGATGCCTCCATGGCAGAGAAGTGAAGCAATAAGGAGCAGTATCATCTTGTCTGCACCATCTAGATAACTTTTTCCTTGTGGACTCTCTTGTTGACCATTTGCGTTAGCTTTTTGTCTGTTACGCCTGTGAAACAGCAACATGCCTGTTTACTAGTACCACAAAAATATTCCATCTCATATGCCAGACAGATTCTCCCTTCTTTATTATCTATAACTCTGAAATCTTTGTTGTTATGCATATGATTCTGCTTTTTCTTAACTTTGTTGATAAAAGAGAAGCATAACATAGAACAACAAAGGATACTACATGTTTTGTCATCCCAGGAGGCACATCTTTAATAATTTTTGTGGTTTAGTAAATTTTATTCAGATAATAATACAGTAAAATATATTTAGAATTTAATAAGCAAAGAATATCCACTCCAGAGACTCAGATCCTGCTTTTTTGTCCCCTGTACAATCGCATACTTTTTTCTATTAATATGATGTGGATAAGAAGTTTGTTCTAAACACTGCTAATATATAAAACTTTTCTGAACTATAATTTTTTTTATTTAATTTGTAGAGATCAGTTATTACATGGCTCCTGAACCATGATCCCGCAGCACGACCAACAGCTGTGGAGCTGTTAAAAAGTGAACATCTTCCACCACCACAAATGGAAGAGTCTGAACTCCATGAGGTTCTCCACCACACCTTAGCAAACGTGGATGGAAAGGCCTACCGGACTATGATGAGTCAGATATTTTCACAGCGTATATCTCCAGCTATAGACTATACCTATGACAGCGATATGCTGAAGGTTTGTAGGTGTTGAGGAAATGTGTTGTTGGGTTGTTTTTTTTCCTGCATTGGGTTTTAAAAGTGTTTATACAGGTAAACTCTTAACATGTTTGAGAGGATTGTATTACCTCTTAAGATGAACCTTCTCACTGGTTCCCATTTAAAGCTGTTTGTGTGATGTGGGCTTGAATAACCATTTCCCATTTCATTCTTCAATGAAGAAACAAGCAGTATTTGATTGTAGCAGCTAAAGCTTTAAGCTTCTGTCCAAGTGATCACTTTCTTTGCTCTGAATTTCTGTCAAACTGATGGTACTTACATCTGATTGCCAGCAGAATGTGTTGCCTCTGACTGTTTTCTTCCCATTCTAATCATGGCAATCAAAGTAGCTCTTCTCGATTTCTCAACTCTTAAAATGTTTCTAAATCTAAAGAAATACAAGGTAACACAGGACAATAATGCTTTGTATAGCTGTAATTATTTTTTTATTACATCAGGATTACGATTTTTTATAGTGGGACAAGATAGCAGAATACTTATTGCCTCTATTACATGGAATGATTGCCTGTATTACATGAAGTGTTCATAGCATATGAATTATATATGTACTTTTTGTGATGGTTTCAGGGTAGTTTTTCTATTTGGGCAGCCAAGATACAGCAGCATGTATGTGAGATTGTCAGCCGGATATTTAAAAGACACGGTGGGTGTGTTTTACGAAAGTTGTTCATTTCCCTTTTTGTGGTTGAATGGATTTAAGAAAATGGAGTGGTTTTAGTGCTGTCACAAGAGTCAGAAAGTATGTTCAGTAGTTGCATATCATTTGAAGTTTTACATTGTTGTTTGCTTTTATTTCAGTGTCCCAGTAATAGTTATTAACTGCAAATCTGAATGATTTAAAACCTCTACAGAAAGAGCAGTTAAAATCTTAATTATGTCTTTGAATGTATTTTATAGAATCATTAAGGTTGGAAAAGACCTCTGATCATCAAGTCCAACTGCTACCCTAGCACTGCCAAGTGTGCCACTAAGCCGTGTCACTAAGGGGCACATCTACACAGCTTCTGAACACCTCCAGGGATGGTGGCTCCATCACTTCCCTGGGCAGCCTTTGCCAATGCTTCACCACCCTTTCAGTAGTCACTCTTTTCATGTGGTGATTCTGATAAGTCTCTGTGAGCTTTTGAGAGGTAGGGAGTGTTATATAACATTGAATCTGAATATAAAGATATCTCTATAGTGAAAGACCAAGCATCAGTGTAGCACAGTAACCTCTCTCTGAATAGAGCTGGAATGGGAATAGCCTAAGAAAGAGCGTGGAAACAGAGCCAGTGCATAGTGGTAGTTCCAGTGACACTGCTCGTAGCAGTGATTTGCTGTTTGTGAACTTCTTGAGCCAGAGCTGATGCCATGGTGTTTAATAGTCTTTGATGGGGTTTCTTTCCAGAACTCCATCCAGTCATTAGTTATAGTATTTGCTTAAAATTAGTTTTTAAGAGAGGAGGAAAATTCATGCACACATTTGAAAACGTGTTCATGTCACATTTGAAATCTTATGCATTGTACTGTTTTATAGGCATTAATTTAATACACATACTTTTGTGAGAAGCGGTATTTGAAGAGGGAGGGCAAGGTGAGGGTTCTGCTGGGGCTGTGGAATTGGCAGTTCTCCTCTGTCCCTCTGTGCACTGCCTGCTGAGCCCCAGAAGTGCATAGAGCAGAACATCAAAGTTTGTTTGATGGCTTTCTTTAAATGGTGGAAAAGTCTATTAAAGACACTTAAAATAATGGCACTTTTAAAAAGTATTGGTTGAGATGATCATGCCTTGCAAAGTTGTTCATGAGCTTGTAAAAAGCAGATGTTGCTTTTGAAATGGAAGATAAGAGTATTTTACTGGTTTTGTGCAGGAGCCATCAAGCTGCATACTCCCCTGCTAATGCCCAGAAATAAAAAACTGTACGAACATAATGAAGCTTCGTATTTCATGGATCACAGTGGGATGCTGGTAATGCTTCCTTATGACCTCAGAGTAAGTAGTGCTTTCTCTGCAGGGAAAGCTGCGGTGTTTGTAGATACCTCTGATTCACTAATCAGAAATCTGGTGTAGGCTTATACTTCTGGCTGCCAAAGTAGTGGATCTTCCTGTGTCTGTTCCTGTGTTCCTTAGCGCTGTACTCCTGGGCTTGACAGCTGGAGCCCTGACCACATAGGGAACAAAGAGGTTTTTTTTTCTCTTTTTTTATTTTTATTATTTTTTCTCTTTAACATAGGTGAAAATAGTGCCGTATTTATAAATGTGATAGATGTCACTGCTGATTTGCTTGTTTTCTTGCACATGTAAGAGAAAAGACTTCCAATGATCAGTGAAAATTAGAGTATTTCCATCCCTTTCATATTTAGCTGTCTCTATAGAGAATGTGGGTAGCAGTCTGTCCAGTTTTATATTCTTGAAACAGATGTTGTCAAAGTTCATCCTACTTCTGAGAGAAATTGCTGTCTGTGCAGTTGAGGATTTACCGTCTGGGATTCTTCTATCCATAATACCCAGTTCTATGCAATGTTGGCCTAATGAATTACCTTGCACTTAATTTAACAACTAAATGTTTTAAGTTATGTTTTTTGTATTATTGACAGTTACAGAACCTGAGTTTTTATATCCCATTTCACTAATTTAAGGTCAGCTTGGCTCACCCTTTGCGTTAATAACATCAAGCTGTACAATATGTTTCACAGTTAAGGATTTGTGAGGGATCTACAAAACTGATCTTTCTGTTGGAATTACATGATTTGGAAAATGTGTTGCCTAAAGATTTATTTCAAAATACTCCTTTATGTCTTTATGTAAGCAGAATACCCGCTTGTCCATTTTAATGTGTTCGTAGTCAATTTATGATGCATTTTTCATGCATTAGGGTAATCAAGAAAGGTCCTTGTGTCCCTCGGCAAGCATTTCTAGGAACTTGACGGAGGGGAAGTTTTTACTTAAAGCTTGCAGCAAGGTTGATTAGATTAGTGTTACTTGGCTCTGGCAAATATTTAAGGCATTATTACACATGTGAGAGTGCAAGTGTTACTGATTGGTAGTTATTAATCTCCAGTTTCAGAGTCTCATCAGACTGAATGTTATATTTCAACAAATTTCATGTCTTTTGTTTTTCAGATTCCTTTTGCAAGGTTTGTAGCTAGAAATAATATATCAAATTTGAAAAGGTAAGGGACGTAGAGATGACATTTCGCACAGACGCTTTATGACAGTGACCACTGAAGATGCTAATTCGTTCTTCAATGTTTCCTTTAGATACTGTATAGAGCGAGTCTTCAGACCGCGGAAGTTAGACCGCTGTCATCCCAAAGAACTCCTTGAATGTGCATTTGATATCGTTACATCTACTGGGAACAGCTTTTTGCCGCTAGCAGAAACAATTTATGCCATTTCAGAAATCATTCAAGAGTTTTCAGTGCTACAGGTAGATTCTCTAATCATCGCCTCTGCTGTCTTTTTCTATCTTAAAATTTTAATCTAAAAATTCAGTCAAATGGGTTTAAAAAGGACAGTTCCTTAACAAGGACAGAACTGTTTTCATATTTTATTGATAGTCAGTTACAGGACTCTCATTTAATTCAAAAATATATTTCATAGGTAAACTTAAAATGAAGCATACGTTTGTGTGCAAAGAAAATATTACTTGAACCTGTACAGTGACATCAAAATAACATCTTTCATCTGTCAGGCAAGTAGTTACTGTAAAATAGGACGAGACTTGCCATTCTTTACAGATGGAGGGTAAGGTGATGGAAGGAGAAGTATGACGCTAGATTTCAACTACTATTAAATGTTTAGGAAACCTCTTTTTTTTAAGCAAAATGGAATGCAATTAAAGCTCGTTTACTTTCTTTCTTCCTTTCTTTTTTTATTTACCCTTCGTTAGGAAAGAAATTACAGTATTTACTTGAACCACACTGCCTTACTGAAAGCTATACTTTTGCACTGTGGGATACCAGAGGATAAACTCAATCAAGTCTATATAATTCTGTATGATGCCGTGGTAAGATATTAGTTATTAATCTAATCTCTGGAATCAGAGAGAGTGTCTTATCAGAGAGAGTATCTTATTTTGTGGCGCTATCTCTAAAAATACATAACAGCCCATTGCTAGCTTAACCAGGCATAACCTTTATAATTGTTACTTATAAAAAGATTGGCTACCTTTGGGCTGTAAACTTAGATTAATTACTTTTCTTTTGCTTCTGGTTTTAAATGTGTGTTTATGCAAGAATTATTGACCTGTATAGTTAAGAACTGGTAAACTTTTCAGTAAAAAGTTAATATCATGTGGTCTTTTCTACCTTAGAAGCAGGAAAATAGACAAATTTATTTGAATAATTGAAGTATTGTTTAGATACCAACAAAATGCCATTTTTATTTCCTTTCATTTTATACTTTTTGGTTTTATCAATTCATGTAAGTCTTTCAGTATTAATGCAGAAGTGCTTTTCAATTAAGTGATATTTTGATACTTTTTATTGCTTCTTGAAACCACACCAAATATGGCCTCAACTACAAGATTGGTGGAAAATGTCTTATTTATTGGTTTTGGTCTTTTACAGTATTGTTGCAGTTTGTAAATGCAGCTCTTAATTAAAGGTGTTGAAAAGTTACGTTTTAATTCTTCTCAGCAATACTAATTTTTCTGGTAACTCAGTTGTTGAATATATTTGAATCTATTTCTCTTGTAGACTGAAAAGTTGACTAAAAGAGAAGTAGAAGCCAAATTCTGTAATCTTTCTCTCACATCAAATAGTGTAAGTAATTTTAATTCAGTGTTAATTTTTCTGTAGCTTCCTGTAAGTCAGTTATACTTCATTTGCTTTGAAATTTAACCAGCCAGAGTTAAGAAAAATAAACTGTTACATCTGCTGTTGATCAGTCTCTTTGGAAGTGGTCTGATTTTGTTCTGTGTTCTCTCTGGAAGTCAGTATTGCAACTGTCCCAAGTTTCTTCTTTTAAACATATTTTTCAGACTGTAGAAACAAAGGGTGAATGGAATACTGTACAACAGTATTTAGTAAAACAACCTGAGAGAAACTTAAAAAAAAAACAACAACCCAAAACCAAAAAACCTGTGTGCAGATGCTGATGAATTTGCATAAATAATCAAGGTTAACTTCTGGGCACCGTGATGAGACTTGTGCCTGTCCATTCCTTTCCTCAACTCACTAAGCAAAGACAGGCTGCTAGGCAAAACAAGCAGAGAAGGCAGATATTTTACTCATGCTAAGTCCGATATTTTTGGTTTTTTCCTAGATGTGACCTATTATGAGCGCAGTCAGTGATGCTACCTATGTGTTCTATTTGATTTCTGTTTTTTAGCTTTCTCGACTCTACAGATTCATTGAGCAGAAGGGAGAAGCAAGTAACGTATTTCCATTTTTAAACACGATGATAAAACAAAAGCCAGGTGTCACTCAGCTGTTGAAGCATGGCATGAAGGATTTAGAGGAAATCATTGGTCTATTAAAGCAACTTGGAATAAAACTTCAGGTATGAAAAATACTCTGTTAATAAATTAATGGATTTATAGACTGATTACTGGGCCTTGTCATTGCATGGAAACAAATAATGATGCTTTGTAATAGAAAAAGCACACCAAAGTGTCTTTTGATGGCAAGTAATAATGCTAGCATTGTTTTAAAGATGGATTTTAAGAGTAGGACTTCTTCCAGTCAGAAATTTCATGCCTAATTTCTGTCTAATAACACACAGACATTTTTTTAAGCAAGATTGGAGGCATTACCTAGAGCATAAAGGAATTTTTAAAATTTTGAAACAAACTATAAATATTTTAAAAATACAGAAAGCTGATGACTACTAAAGGCCTGCATTCCTCCACCTTCCTTGAGACTTACCATTTGGCTTTTGTGCTACGGGTTTCTTGGGATGCTTCGAGATTAAAGCATCACTTCCTTATTTTTAGTTGTATTTTAAATTTCTGGAGATAAGAGGTTTTTCCGTATATCTTCCTTATGTGGGAACGGTGGTTTTAATCCATGCTGCTTGTAGGAAATTAATTATATTAGCTGGTACTATTAGTAAAGGTCTTGTGCACATACTCAATTTTCTTTTACAGATTTCTATAAATCTGGGACTAGTTTACAAAATACAGCAGCACAATGGTGTTATCTTCCAGTTTATAGCATACATCAAAAGAAGACAAAGAACTGTGCCTGAAATTCTTGCTGCAGGGGGCAGATATGATCATCTGGTATGTGCTCATTTCTTTTAATGAATTTAGACTAGATTAATTTAGATTTTTTTAAAACAACAAAAAAAATGAAGAACTTTTTGATATTTTGTAAAAAAAAATAATACCTATTTGACTCTTTCATTTTGTTTTTGTCTTGATTTGAGATTCCACAATTTAGGGGACCGCAGGCGGTAGGACCAGTGCCTTCAGCTGTTGGAGTCAGCATAGCCATAGATAAAATAACTGCTGCAGTTTCCGGTGTGGAGGATTCTGTGAGTCTGTTTTTTGGGAGATGAGGGGGTTTGTTTGTTTGTTTGTTTACTCCTGAGAGTTCAGTAACCTAACTGTACCCACAGATGAGCAAAAGATAAGATGTTCAGATGTATTGCAGAGTAATCCCATACTGAAATAGACAGCAAACATCAAAATGACCTATTTGCTTCTGCGTTTCTCCACATAGAATTCTTTAGTAAAATAAGAATTAGGAGAAGAGAGGATCTTCAGGCTTATACCCTTTTATTTTTAATTTAAATGGGACATTTTTCTCAGCCTGTGAATTGTTTCAGATGGAAGAGCACAACTCTAGATACTTAGTTAATAAGTGTTACTTTGCCCCTACCTCTTGTAAAAGTATAGAAGGTGGAAATGAAAGGAAACTTTAGAAAATGGACTGACTTTATACGGTGAAGCACAATTTCTGTTGGTTGTGGAATGTGTGTAAGAATAAATTAACATTGCTAAGCAGAGTGGGAAGGAGGTACAAGATATTCTGGGATACTTCGTAAGCTGAGAGTGTGCAGGTGATTTTTGTCAAAGGTTGAGCTTCAGTGACTTTCAGACGTACTTAGGTAGATTGCAGCTCTGAAGAAAAGGTGGATTTAACCCCCTTTTTTCAGGTTGATGCATTTTGAAAAACGTTCATATATTTGTCCTTGTTTGTTACTTTAACTGCCTTATGAAGGGGAAGAGGTGTTTTTGTGGCTAATATCATCCCCCTTGTTTTTACTTTCCCTTCAGGTTTCTGTCAGCTCATGTGACCTGCTGGTTGTAAGTGTTGGTCAGATGTCAATGGGTAGAGCTATCAACATTGTTCAGAAACTCTGGACTGCAGGAATTCCAGCTGAAATAATGTATGACTGGTCCCAGGTAGAATTTCCATCTCCGAGTGTTAACTATATTGTTGTTCTCTAAGATTAGTGCAGCCCGAGACCATCATTTTCAATTTGTCCCAGTTTTTATTAAGTTACAGACTCATAAAACTGAGTGTGTAGGGTGCTATTCAGATACAGTAAAGAAAGTCTCACCAGCCTTGTAGCATTCTACTTCCCAAAGTATTTAAAAGTGTGATGGACAATTTTTATGCATTCCTCAGAGCACAAAGGAATAGAGAACCATCCTCAATTACACACTGGCTGTGGAGTCCAAAGCCTATTGGAATCAAGGGAGAAAGTCGTATAACTAAATTAAAATGAGACCAGTTAGCTCCAGTTAATTGAAGTGAGGATGCTTCAAAGCAGAAGCATGTTTTGTACCAGTGAAGGCAATGAATTGTCCTTTCCATGAGGGTTGCAAGTAGGATCACCGAATTAATGAGTTAATCCCTACTAAAGGGCATATCTGGAATAGAAGAGGAGCATCAACTTATAAATACGTCCAGATGGCTGAAGACTATCAGCTACAGAGGAAATACTGACATCATTCTACTGTTAGAAAAACATGTTTAGTGAACTGAGCTACTAGATACACTGCAGGGTCCCCGTGTAGTCCCTGGAGAGATGCATGGTAGGAGGGAGAGAAAGTGGCAAGTGTATATGTGCCCTTTTTTAATCTAGTTGAAACCAAGCAGACCTTTAGCCACTGCTTCCTAACTAGGGTAGCGAGCTGAAGTCCCTTTCAGGAGTGGTGGCAGTTACCTGAGGATTATGTGTCTGTCTCAGCTTTAAGTGTGCCAGCTGGTGACTAATGAAAGAGACACTGTGCAGTGAGTCATGTGCTGCAGAGCAGTTTTGAGCTCACTCGCTTAATTGCCTGACTTTGTTGTAATCTTTGCCATAACTTTTCTGATGGTTTCAGTCCCTCAGAATTGAAAAAAATCCAGATTGTTACGCTTTTCCTATGATTACCCCAGGTTCTCTTCTTTTTGTGTGAAGGTTTGGGTAGTTCTTGCCTCTGTCTAATGCTCTCCTGCAACCCACTGCTAAGTCAGCTCAGCACCAAGATGATGTAAGTCAGCCTCAGGTTTACATGAGACCTGTCTGGAGTCAGCTTTCCTCACAGACACCAGTCCTGCAGGACTGAGCTGTTACTGAAAGTTGCACACAGTGGAGTGGGAACTGCTTGACTGATGTTTCATTGCATTTTTACAATTTTCTAGACCGTGGACTTGTAGTGCAGTTAGCCTCTGCACATGGGAACTAGGACGGCAGGGCCTAGGTATTCCCTCTGTCTAGTGTAGAGATTTCAATTTCTAAGGCGAATCAAAATATGTATATTGAAGTTTCACCTCCTGGACTTCTCAATAAAGTTTTCCTCTCTCAGAAGCTGATTATATAAATGAGTGCAACTGCATATCAAGTTATTTTAATTAAGGACAGGAGACTTCAATTAATTAAGTGATCATTTGATAAAATCTGTCACATTTCTGTCCCATTCCCCTTCCCATGTTCCTGTTTCAGTCCCAGGAAGAACTGCAGGAATATTGCAGATGCTCTGGGATTACCTATGTGGCTCTTGTGTCAGATAAAGAAGGAAGTCACGTGAAGGTAGGTGTTGCACCAGAGTTTTTCTGAAGAAGCCTGCTTTTTATCCCTCCATAACACTTTTACTCACAGACCTCCTTTCCTCTAGGAACGTCCAAAAATCAGTACAAGCATAGCTTGACTTTGAGTCATTGGTGTCTTTACGTGGAATAAAGTTTCTGTTGTCTCTGATTTCTTTGAATCGACCAAATGAATTAGTTCACTCAGTGATATTTCCAGTTGGCAGCTTTCTGTGTTACAAAACAAATACACTGAAACATAAATCTAAAAAAATCCATGCAGTTCAAACAGTCCTGATCTCTGTAAGCTAAGGTTAAGATGGAAAGACTGGACTGTGTCACAGCATCAATTACCACCTTCTGTGCTCTGCAGCCTGTGGTTTTTTCACCTTTTTTAGAAGTTAAAAGTTCTACAATATTCTTGATTCTGAATCTTTAGGAAGAAAATCATTAAAAGATCAATTCTTTGACTGAAGAAAAGTAACCACTTGACAGCATCTGGCATGGCCATGATACCTAGCCAGTGTGCATTACTAAAATATTTTTCACTTGTTATTGACTCTTGTTGTAACAGAGATAGAAAACAACTGCAATAACTGTATGAACAAGCAGATTTCCACAATGAGAATGTGACGCGTCAGTGTCTTCTACAAGACCGTTACAGTGTTGTTTTAAATGTTGTTTTTTGAAGCAAAACAAACAAAGAACATGCTAGTGAGGTGAATGCTGGTTTTTTTCTGATGAATCTCTTCCCAGTAAAGGTGGAGCAGATATTCTGAGTTTTGGATGTTTGAGTCTAAGTCTTGCAAACTGAAAGGCAACCTTATTCTAACATAATTCTTTAACTAAAAAGAATAACCCCCAAACCAAATACCACCTTATTAACAAGTTACTTGCACCTATAAAGAGTTCTGTGAAAAAAATAATTATCACCTATTAAATACAAGCAGCCAAGGTACTTTACGCTTTGGGAACCAGAGGAAATCAGTTGATCGAAAAAAAAAAATCTAACCAAATATTTAATTGGCAGTGATTGTTTGGTGATGGTGATAGTTTCCTACCTCTGACTGCTTCACCTTTAACGGGAAAATAATCCATTCTGGTTTTGATTAAATTTGATAAGCTTGTTCATGTGCCATTTTAAGAATCAACAATCTTAAGAACCACTGAACTACATCATAGGTGAAATCCTTTGAGAAAGACAGACAGACGGAAAAAAGGATTTTAGAATCTGACTTAGTAGATCACGTGATCCAGAAACTGAAAACTAAAATCTGTGATGAAAGATGTAGTAGGTAAGTAGCATAACATCTCGACATGAATAGTCAAAATTAGAAGTGAATATATGTTTGTTTTAATGAAACAATTTTAAGATATGCTCAGTTAAACATTGATTTTATTTGATAGAGAGTTTTGCTGAATTCCTTTTAAGACAAAAAGAGTAAAAGGCTTGGTTATAGAATATTATTGAGAATTTTTTTGTAGGCAAAGGCTCAGCAAGAGCCTAGCATCCTGTCTTTGTTGAAATTACTATCTTCACCAGTAGAAACCAGTACAGAAATCAGCTTCCCCTGGCTACAGGCACACCTGTGTGCTTAAGCAGTATAGCTGTTACCCGCACATCCACCTGTGTAAGTATGTAATTATACACATATCCGTAGGTATTTATATGTATTTATGTATGTACTGGCAGCAGGAACAGACATGGTTTAGTCACAGAGACTGGAATTCAGAAACTAACAGATTTGACTTTCATAGTATTTCTGAAGAGACTTTACAATAAAGAAAATTGTTAAGCTGGGAAATGTTGAACTTGAGCAGTAGGTTGTGCAGGTGGTTGACATCTCCTGCTACCCAGCTCTTCATTCTCCTTCTGGCCTCAGCCAGTCTTGGCATTTAACTTCAACTACCTTCTCGTGTGTTTTCTAACAGATCTACATGATCTAGTAGAAGCTGTGAAAAAAAAATAATTCTTTCTAAAAGTTACCTTATCTCTAGCTCCTGAGAACAGAATATAGAAAACTTCATATTTGGTAATACTAAACAGAGAAATGCAATAACTATGTTTATAATAACACTGGCAAATTTTCCTGTTAGTGAATCCTGAATGCGGAAGGTAAAGGGATGCAAACTAATCATGGAAAGCCTCTTTGAATATGTGGGATCTTAAGTATAAATATTACTTTGATACTTTAGTACTCTCTCTCAGAAACCTGTAAGAAGTTGTAGATTAATTTAGTAATTCAGAGAGAATATTCTCATAATATATTCTAGATCACTCTTCTAAATCATGCTTCCGTGACAGGGAGCACATTTTTTTGTGTCCATAGAAAGCATAAAGATTGCTTCTAGATCCAATTCTGTGTTGTAATTCTGTATGATTTCCTGTCTGTTCCAGAATAGAATTTAATCTGCAGGTATGTGCTGGGAAGTATCCATAAATTTGTTGGGATGAAAAAGTATGTTTTTATGATAATTTGAAACTGTGTTATTACTGTATTTCTTTGTTTATGTTTAGAGAAATTTTACTGTCTGTCTTTATTTTTAGAGAAACGTCAGATAATCTTTCAGTACCAAATCAAAAGGGATCATTTACTAGTATTTCAGGTAATTAGTCTCTAGTTACAGAATGTACAAACTGTTTCTCTTTATGCTTAAAAACTGCTTTGTAAGAAAATATCGCAGGAACATTAATATTAAAAGTATTACCTAAGTCAGAGCAAGAAGATGTTTTCTAGCAGTGCCTGTGGTTAGAGGCACTTCCTCCTAATGTCAAGTGTTGTTCCAGGTGATCTAAAACTGAAATTTTCTCCAAACTGACAAAACAAATGCTCGGACCAACACACAGAATATTCCCCATACAAGCATTCATTGGGGCAGTGATTCAGGAAGGAGGGAAAGCCAAAAACCATGATGAATATTTCCTAGCTGAGGAGAAATTAAATGTCATCATGATGAAAAATGACAAGAATTGTGATTGTTAGAGTGTAGATACCCCTGTACATCGACCTACAGTTCTACTGAGATTTTTTTTACTTAAGAAAAGTGCCTTTAAATTTCTAGCTACAGATATGCACTCAATACTCTGGTAACAGAAGTTTGTATATAAAGAATATGAAGTACTTGTTGTGGATAAAGTTTGGCATTTTTATTATTTTATTAAGTACTGGAATAGTGTCTGGTGCTTGTTTTTTAAAGAAACACTTATTCCCCTCTCTTGCATAACAGTGAGGGAGAGAGGTGGCCATGCTTAACTTGTTTGGCTTTATTTTTTTAGTATGTTTGTGTGTGTGGTTACTGGAATTGGCAATTTTGATTTCAAAATAAGGGATTTCACATTTTGATTATCATCATTTGAGGGACCTTGGGGCTGGAGTTTATTGTTTGTTTTGTCATCAACTCTGGTATGAGACTGAGCATTAAATAGTTGCCCTGTTCTTGTAGTAGCTTTTATTTTTTTTTTATATTAGGTATGTTACATTCTGTAAAATTCTGCAGGCCACTTGGAACTGATGTAAAATAGCAAACTTCTTAGTCTTACCAACCACTCCTTCAAAATTGTAAATGAGCATTTGAGAATTTGCATACATGTGTTTCACTATCCTGTCTATTTGACTGACTGTAGGGGGTTTTAGAAGGTTTTTGAAGTTTATATTATACAGAATTAGCTTATTAATATTTGTGAATTTTCTGTTTCTTGCTACTTGTATAAAGAAGGAATATAATCTGAAACTGTATGTTTGCATTTTAGGTGTATTTGAATCACACGGAACTCTTGTAGTGCCTAATGTTAGTGTTATAGCTCCTGAGAAATTATCTGCCAGTGCCAGGCGTCGTCAAGAAATTCAGGTACATACACATTAAATATGTAACCTTCAAAGTTAAAGAATGGTAGAGTTTATATTTTCACTATCACTTAACTTACACAAATACATCCTCTTTGTTCATACAACAGACTATGAACAACACAAAAGGTTGAAGGCAAAGACCACCTTTTTTTAACATTTTGCATCTTGGGCATTATGTGTGACAGTGTGGCACAGCTGTCATTGTACATATATGTTAGAATTTATTTTAGTAGGAGCCGTGGTTCTGGAATTTTCCTTTTTCTTTCCTTTTATTAAATGCTGACCCCTACTCAGTTTGGCTTTCTAATCAGTTGTACTTCTTCAGCTAGAGCTGATTCACTGTATCCAATCACAGATCCTCACGGAAACAGACAGGCAGTTTTTGCTGCATGTACAAGAATTCAAATTGAATGTGCAGACCCACCTGCTTTAGTGCAGTACCACTATTATCAAGTCTTTACCATTGCTGCCTCAGTCTCTTTCCTGTCTGATCATCAAGGATTATTGTGAAATTGTTATTGAAAATTACATTAAATGTGAATTTTAGTTTAAATATGATGTAGTACTACATCTTGTGTTAGAAACAGCCTCTTCTGTTCTCATCATCTATGAAATGGAAAAATCAAAAAGTGTTCCCAGCCTGTGTCACAGAGGCCCTGTGTTACTTTCGCCCTTCTTTTGTTGCCAGGTGCAAACAAGACTTCAGACGTTCATTTCTAGCCTGCAACAGAAAACAAGTGAGATTGAGATTTTAGCAGTAAGTATTTGGCAGAAGCCTGAATTAATTTCAAATTTTTAATTGAATTGGCTGATGCTGTTGCTATCTGGATAAAACTACTGCCATTCAGAGATTCCAAAGGGACCAAACTTTGGTGAAATAAGACCTGTGGCATGTTTCTTTACTACTTGAAAAGCATCTCAAATTGTGTGTATTGGACAGTTATGTGGAATAAAATTTAACAAGTATTCAGTTGTAAATTGTTAAGCTGTACTTACACTGACTACTGTGGTAGATTTAATGACTTGTTCCTGCTAGACCTGCTCTTATATTTAGAGCAACATAGCTTTTTAGACATTACTGAGCATGTCTCTATCAGCATGACTGCTTCTTTGGAAATCAAAATGTCTGACTCCTTTCAGTGTAGTTAATCTTTAGTTGGCAAACTGATAACAGAAGACCTGTTAATTATTGAGGTTTTGATGTTTTTACAGGTAGATCTACCAAAAGCAACTGTGATACACTTCTTATCGTTAGAGGTAAGCAATTAAGTATTGTTGTTAAAGCTCTAATTGAACAATAGATGATAAATTCTGTTCCTAATGAAGTGAAACAGTAGTTTTTCTCCTTCAGTGAGTTTAAATTAGGTTGTAAAACTTGAACGTTTTTATTTTTAACCCAAGGACCTTGACTGAGGCTAGAAAAATCTTTTTGTCAAATTCCCAAGTACTGCAAGACACCATTAAGAAGTCCTAATCCAAAGCTCTGTTTATTTCCCCAAGAATAGTTAATTAAGTCTTACCGCTCGTTTTCTGAAACCAATAAGCATTAATAGCAGTTTCAACAAAGGTGCTTCTGGGAGCTGTTAATGGAGGACCCAGAATACAGAGGCAATTTTTTTGAGTACAGTAGCTGAAACATCTTAGTGAAGCCAAGATCAAAAGAGGATGTGTAAGTATTATATTGACACCTTTCACGACTCAGAAGCTGCTCAGTGAAGTAAAAAAAAACCAACAAAGACAAAGCTTTCTTCTTTCCTCCAATAAGAGCAGTGGCTTTAAAGTCAGAAATTCTTACTAAAGAGATGGATAACCCCACGCTACCCCCCAAAGAAACAAACTCAAGAATGGCATCTGCCTGGATTTAGTACTTTCATATCTTTCATCTCCCGCTCTGAAGCAGAGCTTATCTGGTAGACAGAATATTTAGTTCGTCCAGTCTATCCAAATTATGAGGATAGTTTATCACCTTTTACTTAAAAAAAAAAAAATAGAAATGCAGATGATAAGCTTGCATCATTTACTTTTGACCACCCTTACACCACAGTTCTCATACTGTCAGCAGTACTGTGAAACCCTTTTCAGTGCTTACACCTTTTTATCACTGTGTTAAGAAACTGATCACTAAATTCTTAACACATTTTCATAAAAAGAAATTTTTTAAAAAATCAAGTTGCACGTTTATATGAATTTTGTTTGAAACTTGTTTAGTTAAGGAGCATTGAAATTACGGTGTTCAGAAGACTGAATCCTATTGGCAGAAGTGTTTCCTTCACGAGAGAATGTAAGACTCTATCACAGTTCCTTGTCATTTTTTTTTCTTAGTTTGATGGAGATAGACAAGCCTTTGATGCTACTGTGAGACAACTGATGTCACAATGCCCAAAACAAAGGTGTTCATACTTACAAGCAATCTGTGATGAAATTTACATTATCAAAATGGAGAAAAGGTAAATTTGTTAAGCTCTTACTAGTCCATAAAACATTTCAATTATTTTTGCATTCAGACTTTACTAAATAAGTGGCTCTTAATTTGTCCTCCCCTTTCCCTCTCACTGAAGAAAAAAGACATGTTCAGAAAACACATATAGATCCCTGAGTACTACGGGAAGAGTTTATTGGTCATCTGATCCTTAATTGTGGTAAAATGTAAATTCCTGGCCATGCAAATTCCTCATTTTTATAAGCCTTTTCAAGAAATTCTAAAACGTATTTCCCACTGTTACCTCACTTGCTACTTTATTCATAAAACTGAATAGCAAACAATCAGGTAGACTGCACACAGTAACAGCCCTCTTTTCTCATGGGAGAGATTCAGCTTGCCTTTTAAAACTTGTGAGCACATTTAATTTGTCCTCCTTTAAAGGAATATGACAGGAATCTGGCAGAGCTGACAGACTGCCCAGCTTTAAACAAACACAATGCTCTCGCAGTGTGTACAGCAAAGCCGGCTTTTTACTTTTTCTAGGCATAAAACCATTTATGTTCAACTTGTAATTGTGTTGGCAAGGCTGAAACAGACGGTCTGGGCATATCCAGTTTTAAACCTGAGATTTTCAACTGTTGCACGTAGTGGTACGATTAAGTAAGACCTGGGTATTAACGTCCTGTTGTGAGTTTCATTTATTATAGATTTTCTTAAACCTATGTTCAGCTTGAAAGCACTATGTAGCCTTTAAATGAGACTAAAAACTGACTTTGATTCCTTTTTCTTAGAGATGCACCAAAATTGCTTCAGGTTCGCTAATGTTTACTGAGGCAACTAAATATCAAGTGAAGCAATTTTTTAAATTTCTGTGGCTCACAAGGCTGCGAGCAACAGGACCCAGGTAGGGGTAATATTCCATACAATGCTGGGTGTGAATGTAGTGCAGTCCCCAATGAAGTTTTCCTTTCCCATATGATGCCAGCACACAGAACGCTGCTTATCCATAAGCCTTCAGATCACTGAACGAAAACTGAACAGGCTCAATAAATGGGAGGATAACGAAGGGGAAAATTGCAGTCACAGTCAAAGGAACTAAAATTTAACCACTTTTCTGCCAAGTCTTTGCTGTTAGCTCATCGCCACAGGTAACACTGTTGCTTTTGAAGCTGCAAAGTTTAAAAATTGTCTGTTTTGCTTCCCTTTGCAGGGTTCCTGCACTTATCCTGTACAGTTACCGAGATGAGTACAAGGTTTTGGTTTAGTGTTTAAAGCATCTTTTATGGGATGCTTTTACTAACGGACAGTGTTTCATCAAAAGGAATTTCAAAAAGCTGTAATAATGCAAGACAGGCAGCTCATGCCTTTTTATGTGTCCAGATTGAATTTCACATGTAATATAAAACTGTAAATTTATGTCAAAAAGTGGAAATAAATGTTTTATAGGCAATTAAGGAGCAAGTCTGACTACAGCCACAGATAGGTATTACCATGTAATCCTTGCCCTTTATGGCACAAAAGAGATTATAGTTGTGCAGGTATAAATTTATTCTTTTTTTTTTAGAATAGTTTCAGAATGCCTTTTATGTCAACATGCAGCAGTGGTACTGAAATGAGAAATTCAGTTCAAGGATTAGAGAGGATGAAATATCTAACAAACTGTTAGCTCTAACAAACTGTTTTATATTTTTTTGAAGAGAGGTTTTTATGTAATAAAAGGTTTGGCTACTGAGCCTTCTTGAAATATAGATTACAAGCTTTTTGTGTTTTGGATTCTTTTTAAACCTACTGTTGTAATTTCTATATAAAAGATGATAGATTTCAAGCTGAGAGTTGTTGCAAGCCTGACTGCCTGTACTGTTGCATTTAAATCAGTTCCCAGCATTCTGGGAGATGAAATAGACCTGCTACAGGAAAAACTTGTTTCAGACCTAAAGAACCTAAACCTACGACTTTGTCAAGGATTAGGGTTGGGCCAGCTCCTAGAGAAACGACAGGTGCTCTCTGTTAACGCTGCCCCACTGCCAAAGGAGCAGGGAAAAGGGACGAGTGCAGAGAGACTTACGGATTGGAAAAGAAAAATGAAACAGCTTTAATGAGACAATAATGGTATTGATAAGAAAATAATGCAATATATAACAATATATACAAAACTAGTATTGAACCCAACCCCCCCAGTGGCAGCCACCGCTGATGCTGCAGAGCCCACAGGCACTGGGGGAGCCCTAGACTTGAACACAGGAGCTGGATTCAGCAGCAGACCGTATGGAGGCAGAACAAACACTGGCCATTGCAGAGGGCTTAACTCCCGTGATCTCTCAGCTTTATACTGAACACAATATCTATATGGAATGAAATACTTCAGTTTGTAATGTTTTGGGTCCCTGTCCGGTCCGTTTTTCCGCGGAGGTGCGACTTCTTTTGTGTGACCCCATTTACTTCCTGGCACCCCCAGTGTAGCACACAAGATCCAGCAGTCACATTGGTCCCTACAGAAGTATCAGCAAGAGCCTTTCTGCACCCCAGTCCCTGGCAGCAGCTGTAAACACCAGGCCTTATCACTGCTAGAAGCAGACGCTGTCTGCACAAACATGCTGCTAACTTCAGAAAGGGCAGTTCCTAGAAGAGACTGAACTGAAAAGTAAAATCACTGAACAGAATTGGTTCTGTTCAGCTCAACCCAGGACAGACTTTTCAGAGAAACAGTAATCTGCATGTGGTAGAGGCATAACCAGAGTTTTGAACTAGCTTTCTTCACATGGCTTGCAAGATGACATTTGAAGTTACAGAAGCGATAGGAATTTTAGGATTATCTTGAAGCTAAACTGTAACACAACCCCATCGGGAAAAGTGAAGCTGAGCAAATCTGATGATGAGTTACAGCAGCCATAGTAAACTACGCATTTTATTTCACATCAGACTGACTTATTTGGAAATACACTGCTATTTACTCTCCCTCCCCACCTGGTGCCTTCTGTTTAAACAGCTTACTCCTGTTTCTTTCTCGAACTCCAGTGACTGACTGCCTTTAGCACTGCAGGTTCATTGCATTAAGAAATATCTTACTTCCTTTTTCTGCCCTTTTTTTTAGTAAAGAGGAAGGCAAAGTTAAAATCTGTGAAGAGGTACTCTAAAGACAAATACATGAACTTTTGAGAAATGTGGGAGTTGTAACAGCAACAAAGTAGCATCAGGGGAGTCAGTCCTGAAGGCAGGGATAACCGTGCCATTCATAGCAATTCACCAAAACACAAGTCACATCAGTCACTACAGCCAAATCCATTTCTCCTTGTGTTTAATAGGAACAATTAATTACATCTGCTCATATGAGGGAGCAACCTTAAGATGTGAAGAATGGGGAAATTCAGATTCCTGAACACACTGAAGAATGAAGCTTTTAAAAAAAAAAAAGTAGTTTAGGTCACATGAGCATTTTTAAGCCATGTCTGAAGGGAACATGATGCACACAGTTCTGCCCTCCCCCGGCCCTGAGCCAGGGTCAGCACAGCTGGATCAGCACAGCTGGATCAGCATGGAGCAAACACACAGCTGCCTGGCTCTGCAAGAGCTCAAGCTCTGTCCTGGCTGCCTTAGGGATGTCTGTGCTGCATCATGTAGACATGTCGTTCAAAAGAAGACAAACAGGAAAGCTGCTGTTCCTGATTTGTTGAAACCCACTTTCCCTGCTACTGCTGAGGCTTATCTATAGAACCGGGCATCTGTCACTAACTCCTGCTCCAGCGTTAGCTTTGCTCTCACTACAGTGCGCTTCTCTTCACCCTGTGTTACCCTCCAAACAGATTTTACACAGCCCACTCGTATAATACAAAACTAACAGCAGTATAAGTACAAAAACTAGTCGGCAGCTGAGTGTAAAGCTATTTCACTACAACCAGGTAAATACTCCTGCCATAGAACAATCCACAGAAAGCACCTCATGCGCTCAATTTAAACGAAAAGTACTGATCGCACCCCGGTGTCCTGCTGGAAGGAAAGCCAAAGACAAGTGGTAACTCAAAAAGAAATGGACTTTGCTTTGAGCAAGGGTCAAGTCTCTTATAGCGATAGCAGGATGCTGTTCCATCACTGTGTTGCTTTACTCTTCTTGTTTTTGCTTTTCTTGTCTTTTTTCTTCAAGCCATCCATGTTAGCCCTCAGCAAATTTGAGTATGCCTGAAACAACAATTGCAACCGTTAAAAGAATACTGAAGTGACAATACACTGGAGGCAACATTCTAGCTATTGCTAATGGATGGGTATCTGCATTTCCTCAGACAATCAAGCCCTTGCACCCTAGACTGGGAAACTACTGTTTCTAAACCAATGCAGAAAGTCAGATAAAATAGAACAGGAATTAAAAAAAGAAGTAGATCTACCACAGATGGGTAGTCTAGAGTTAATCTATATGGCACTTCAGCACTGAATCAACGCCTTCACAGCTGTTCAGTGCTTCCACCTGACCACTGCCCAATACCTAGAGAAAAGATAAAAAGCATATAAAAACTTACCATCTGGAATTTATTTACTTCCTTTGAGCTCACCTATAAAAGTAATAATGAAGGTTAACCAAGAAAACGGTGGCTTTTAATACAAACCAAGTGTCTGTACATGTTTACCCACCAGTAACCTTCCAGTCTTTTAGGAGCAGTTGGATCAACTCACCACACTGAATGGTCGGTCAGCTGTACTAACATGTCATGGGACTCCACTAATTTAAAAGCTTGAAAACACTCCTTACTCAATTAACAAAATCCTCTGGAGGCCATTCATCTCAAATCTCTGTGTTTCCAAATGGGAAGAATGTGAAGGGACATTCTAAGGAACATTTAATTCATTTGCAGGGCCATAAGAATATGTTGCAACTCCAATTCTCTCTACTATTTCTCAAAGTAAGATCTTTCCTTGGATTACATCACAGAGGAGAGCTAAAGTCTCTCACTCACAAGCATACATGTCAGGTTTTCAACTTCTCATTTAAATTTCTTGAAATACAAATATCTCTGTGAGGAAAAAAAAAAATATGCTAAGCGAGATTGACACTTAGAAGAGTCTACCCATGCCAACACATTCTTGCCAGGAAACAAGGATCCCTTTCCTGCTGTTTCACGTTCTTTCCTGGGCTGCAGGAACCTCCAGTAATTCCATGGAGGTCTACAGGGACCTACCTCTTTGTCACCTGAGGCTTGAGTGTAGGTGTGTAAGACTTTTCCCCTCCTTGGA